>NC_088869.1:32195971-32418510 GCF_032884065.1 Artemia franciscana | reverse complement strand
AGGTACCCATTTAGAGCTGGGTAGACTCTGGCTAAGCTAGCAGATGCACGCCAATAACCCCGTCGCATACTAAATAATTGGGAACACTAAGATTCGAACCCTCGCCCTCTCGGACAATGGATCCTAAATTTAGCGCACCAATCCACTCGGACGGCTGCTAATCAATATGCTAATGGAAAGTGATATAATATATAATTTTTTTTTGTAAAAGTGACTAACGTTCCTTATAATTTTACATTGCTTAATAATTATCTAGCGCAGAAAAAAAATTACGTTTTCGTACAGAGACGAAAACGTATGAAAATCCCAAAAAAGGTTAGATCATTTTCAATAGATTTTTAGAGGTTTTGGGTCCTTTAGTCTATTTCAATATTTTTAGCGTTGGAACCTCATATAAATCCACGGTTATGTTTTATATCCCTGCTTTCTGTGAGCTTATGCAGTCAATCGAATTAAGGATAACTAGTTAGACAGTCATTCTCATAAGTATTGACTTGAAAATGAACAAATAAATTGGCAAAATAAAATATACAGTTTTGTAGATTTGCTTTAAGCAAAATTAGCAATGGGGGGAGGGGCTTGATTAATGGGAATCGAGATAAAAGCAAAACATTTAATTAGTAATGACTGTAATATGCTCAGGGAAAATAGGACTAGTTACAAGCCATATCTACATTGCACAGGTTATGAAATTTGATAACTTTGTAACCTATTCCTTTTCTGTAATCGGTGTCTTAATACCAGTTTGTTTGTGTTAGTGTGTGTGTGTGTGTTTATATATTTTTTTCCTAAATAGCCAATCTTAATAATGGTAAATAGGTATTTGGTTATCACTAAAGTCGAGCCTTTTGTACTGGTGGCCTTAAATAGCAGCTTCTAGTTCCGTCACACTTTCAAAATTTATAAATAAAATAGATAACAATTGTATCACCCTCTATATAATGTAGGGTAACCATGGACACCTTATAGCCAAGGTGATATCCTGGGATAGGGGGTATAGGGTTGGAATCCTCTCCCCCTCCCTTCTATTTTTTTTCCGACTAAAAAAAACGTAAAAAAATGCATATAAACAGTTTTTGATGCGCATTTTAAAGTATTTCGTTGTAAAAACCCTCCTGAACCCCCCCCCCCCCGAACAAAAATTCTAGATATGCCCTTGTTTCTTGTCCCAAAAAATATAATTCTTAAAAGTTGGTATCTTTGCTTCTTGTTAGTGGATGTTACTGGGGGTTATATGTCAACTGAGATTTGTCCCCTGTTTTCTTCCTAGGGTGATTCTGAATTATTTTTTCCATAACGATTTTTGCTTCTCATTTTTTTTTTCGCAACAGTTTTAGCTAGTACTGATCCCATTGACACCCTGGACACATGGTACTATTGTACCCGAACAGGTAAATGGTATCTTTGTTAAGGGTGGAAACCGTGGGATTCTTTTTCTGTCTGTATTATCTTATTAAGTGTTGTTAGTACCGAAATTAGCAATCGGCATCTCGGAATTTATATACCCTTTAAATATCTTCGATACCAAATTAATTAGCTGCTGCCTGACTTCTGATCTAGGCCCGCCCCGGGTAACGAAGTACCTACTTTAGTTAAACTGTTTATTTTTTCATTTGTTCTTACTATTTTTTTTCTGTTGAGTATTTTATTCTGAATCTTTTTCGCTTTTTTTAAGTCGTTCTCTCAGTTGCTGCTCTTATAGTAGACACAAATATTTTTTGTTTGTGGGTTGTCTGCCTTCAATCCATATTGCATTTAAGTAATTAAATTAGTGTAATATTTAGGCTTTCTCCTTGTAACAGTTTTATTTTTGATTTGAATATGGTTGTGTTTCATTTTTAAAACTGTATTAGTTCATTTACATGTTTTTAAATTTATACAATCCTAATGAGGGGGAAGGGGGAAATTAATGCCAGGTTTGCTTCTCACTCAATTGAACTATCTGTCTTGGCTTTTTCTACAATTAGCCATGACTTGATGCCCACAACTATTCCATTTTAATTCAAAATTCAACGGACTTGGCTTTTGATCTGATTTTTTTTTTTTATCAAAAATTAAAAAAAAAAATATTTTAAATCAATCAGTTTAGCCTAGCTTGAGTGCAATGTCGTTTCTGCTTTTTTTCAAATAATGGTTACATCTAAAAACAAACACAAAAATTTCATCAATAAGGAGCTGCATGATACAGTATGCTTACTTCCACTATCCTGGAAAAAGATACTGTAAATAAAAGGGAACTATATAGTGTTTTTCTTCCTTCTTTTACTATTTTTAGTTTGTCTGGTTGCTTTTTCTGATTGCTGAAGGCAAAGGAGAAATATTGATTGAGCGCTGGAGCAGTGGAGTGTAACAAGAACGTATAGTACATTCAAAAATTTAACTCATACTTTGTAAACACAATCCCTCACAGGTTACAGGATTTAAAATATTAATAATTGAAAATAAATCTCAAGGCTTTATGGGGCTTGGGAGAGGGTCGTACCACAGACTATATTTCTTGAAAATTGATAAACTATTTGAAAAAATCAAAATGAGGGTAAGAGCTTAATAATGCCTTTTTGTCTGCAATCTGTTTAATAAGTTCAGTGTGATAACCTTTATAGAATAAAATGTCTTTTATGGAATTATGCTGATACGCTACATGATCGTATGAACAAATTTTTAAAGCTCTTTCAACTGAAGAGATGACCACGCTTCTTTTCCAAGAAGGGGGTAGTTTAACAAAGGTACCTAATCTAAAATCTTTCTTAAATGTAAGGCCTACTTACAATGATCCTTATATGTACTGCTCTTTAAACAATCCCGTTATGTGAAAAGAAGAATGGTAATCTATTTAGTTGATAAAGTTTTAAGAATTTGCTCCGACAATCATTTAGCATCTTAGCTAAATTACGACTTATTACGGCGTTTCCCTAAATATGAAATAAAAAGGAACTAATTTTGTTTTTGTGTTTTCCTTCTTTTACTATTTTTAGTTTGTCTGGTTCCTTATTCTGATTCTTTTTTTCATTTTTTACTCGTTGTATCAGTTGTCATTGTCCTACCTGAGGCTAACGTCTCATGTTGTTATGTCCGTGTACCATTCCCAAAATTATAGTTATGTCCGTGTACCAAAAAAATAATGTTGTGATTGATTATTTCTGTAAACATCAGCGTTCAACTATATAAAGAAATGAAATAATATTTGTTATTAAGGTGGGAAGCATCCACTAACATTAACGTTCTTATTCAATTCACTTCACTAATTTACTTCACTAAAAGGGAAGAAACCGAAGGAGAGACTGGATCAAAATAAGAGCGTACCCAGTGAATTTACTATGTTGGTGAACTATGTATTTTCAACAAACCAATTCCCTTTCTCAAATATTTTTTTTCTCTTATTCTCTTTTCTGGGTCTAATTTCTTTTTTTTTTTTTCGGGGGATTAAACTGTTGGCAAAAGAAAGATTAATAGGACGACAATCCTAATCTGTTCTTGCCTTTTCTTTTCTCGTTTTTGTATTCGAATATATCCGTTAATAACTTTAACCTGAATGGATTAATAGACTAATCCCTCAAGTTCTTTTGTATTTGTGCTGTCAAGATCATCCCTAAGCGAGAGTTGGATCGGGAGGAAGGGGTAATATTTTAGGGAAATTCAGTAAACATAATTTTTTTCATTTTCAGTTAATCTAAATTATGCACAAATTAGACAACCTGAAACATGTGTTAAGATGAACTAGAGAAGCATAACCAATATGTGTTCTTACATTTATATTATCCTGATACTATTGGGTATATGCCAAATGAAAGCTATCAATGCTGACCAATACACAAATAGTAAGTATGGAAAATATAAAGTTGTTTTCAGTCTGTTGGTCAAAATAGCTAATATGTGTTCATATATGTGATTTATAACATCCTTATACTAATGGGTATATACCCAAGGGAAGCTTTCAGTGCTGACCAATTCACAATTATAAGATTATTGTTGATTCGTGTCCTCAATAAGAAATTTGATCCGTCCATTTGACTGTTATGTGTATACTATTGAGTACATGCTGGAGATGGTAACTTTTAGGGTTGATTAATTCATATATAGCCTATTATGTTTTTGTCGATAAATTTTAAGTGCCTCAATAAGGAATTTATCCGTCCATTTTAATATAATGCATATGTATAATCGTTTTCTTGACTGTAATTAAATATATGTTTTCATTTGAAATATTTCTTGGTTTTCTTTCGCCTTGATAAGTCTAATTGTTGCTCCGTTTTTTTTTTTTTTTTTTTTTTTTTTTTTTTTTTTTTTTTTTTTTTTTTTTTTTTTTTTTTTAAGAGAACACTTCAAAATTGGCAGTGATCTTGGGTGTCCCATCAGGTCGAAACATTCAGGAATCATTCCTTGGGTAAAGAGGAACACCGTATTTTATTGGGAGAAGGAGGTTGCCCGAGGGGGTCCTAATGTACTAAAACGTTCCGGTTTTGGGGTATGGGCTGCACTCAAAAAATATTCCGTGCGGTTTGAAATTTATGTCTTTAATTCCGTGACCCAGGGGAACCCTGATGTGCACAAAAAATTGGAAAAATGGGGCTTAAAAGTTTTTTTAACAACACCTTCCTTCCATTGAAACAAAACATTCAAAAGAAAGTTTAATTACCACGGAACAATAAAACCATTTATTCCCCGATTTGCGTGACGTTTTTAAGAATTGTCGCTTGGAACATTTAACAAGGGCGTAATTTCATTAAAATCCTTGGATTGTGAGCAAACTTGGAGCTGATTTTCCCGCAAAGACATACTAAAGGAAACTGATCTGTATCTATGGATTCTTGAATTATGTAGGCCTATATTGTTTCTGACAAGATTTTTGAAGACGCTAAATTTCAACTGGGAGATAACTGGGATTTAGAGTAAGGGCTGTTTCCTTCCTAACCCATAGAAAATTATGCTCCGGACAGGGTAAACAAATCTATGGTCTAAGAGAAAACAGAACAGGGCACAGGTTTCCTAAATAAAAGTCTGAAAAATATGCTGTTTGACACACATGTCTGAAATTCATTCGACCAAAGAGGAACTAAAAAGAGCAGAATAAAGTAATACAATGATTTGAACTTAAAATGAATACTCACATCAAACATAAAGAAGAAAGATTTTGCTATGAAAGGATACCGAACCAAACAAAAATTAAAATGAATAATCATTTAAAGCTTAAAAGACAAGAATTACGAAAAACAATATACCGCCCCCATAAACTCTTTAAAGGCCAGAATGTCGTTTGTGTTTCAATAAAAACAATGTATATTTTAAACCGCTTCTTTATTAACAGATAACTTAAACAGTTAATGCTAAAATTTCTGAGATTTCCAGGATTATTTTTAGTATATTTTAAACAATCTGTCTAGTTTATTTAATCTGACAGATGGCGTCTTGCCACTGATCATGTTTGCGCATCATTGTCGTACTTCATTATTCCAACTTTGTAATGTTTCAATGCCTATGCTGACTGAAATATCTAATATATGCATTGCAAGAATCATCGTTTTATTATTTAGTTTCAAGTCATAGGGTTGCAAATCAGTAATTTCAGTAGAATTGAGAAATTTTGTTGTCTATTCAATTCCTCCTTTCTTTTTATTTTTTACAGACGCTAAAGTAACACGTTCCTAATTCAATTGTAATTTTCTGAAAAATCTAAATTCCGCAATAATATAATTATCATGTTATTATTTAGTTTTATTCGTACTTTCCTTTGTATTCAATGGGATTTGTTGCTGTTTCTTGTTCCATGACCTTTTCCTTGGCTGTTCAGAGTCCTTTGTGAGTCGTTTGTCATCTTGTGTAATGTTACGCGTGCCATAGATACTGAATATTAATTCCTCCTTTCTGTTTACAAATCACAGACTCACACACGCTAAACTACCACTCACGCACGCTAAACTACCACGTTCCTTCATTCCATTGTAATTTTGCTTTGTCTTCTAACTGTCAATTTTTGTATGCAACATTTTGTTTGCAATTCAATTTGATTTCTACTGTTTCCTGTTCCATGTCTGCTTCTATAGCTTTCATAAAAGTTTGTTATCCTGTGTAATTTTACCTGTGTCATAGATTCTAAAAATGTTACGACCACTGCTGGGGGGGGGGGGGGAAATGACATAATTTATTCTCTTTAAATGTAAATAATTATCACGTCAGTCGCATAACTTTTTCCCCCAAAAATTAGGCTCTAAACGAATTTTCTCAAACTCTTCACTGATTTAGATCGTTCTTCAGGCCATAAAATCCCAGGGTATCATTTTTCAAAAACAAACATAAAACCGTTTCAAGAAAAAATGTAATACATAAGTAAAAACGCAGTTGCTCGTTTTTAAGTTATTATTGCCAAGGGTCAGCGGAAACTTTGTTACAGATACTGATACCTTTTTTTTTTTAAACAAAAATAAAAAAATGACTCAGTAACACAGAGATCCCACAAAGGCTCTATTGCCTGTAAAGTAGAAAAATCACGAAACAAAACTTACACATATTAAACTATTAATCGACTAAGCATATAAAATTCCAAAACAATTACTGACAAAAATAGAAAGAAAAAATAAAATAAAAGAAAGAACAGAAAAAAGCAAAAAAAAGAAAATGTTAAGAAGAAGAAGTGACAGAAGGATAAAGAGGTCATTCACAAAAGACAAAATCGACAACTGATATACAGTGTATACGATGTCATATTTAAGTAACTCTTCTTGGAGTCGTCCTTTACTATATCCAGCTAAGGAAAAGTCGAGGGCCTTTTCCTGTATATGATACTTGACACAATTTCATTATTTAAACAAATGGCAATTTTAGCATCTCAAACATCAATATAACGTCTATATGATACATATAACATCCGTAGATATGTTGACTGATTAAAAAATAAATAAAAAAAATAAATAAAAGACAATGGGAGAACTAAATTAAATAACATTGGATGACAACAAATCACGAGTATGCAGCTCAAATAGTTGACAAAAAGATTCAACATAGTGATGGGTCTATGATATATGACAAAATTTCATTTTTTAAACAAATGGCAAATATAGCATTTAAAACATCAATATAACGTCTATATGACACATATAACATCCATAAATATTTTGACTGATAAAAAAATGAATACAAAAAATAAATAAAAGACAATGGGAAAAATATATTAAATAATATTGGATGATAACTAATCACAAGTAAGCAGCTCAAATAATTGACAAAAAGATTCAACACAGTAATGGATCTATACGCATTGCAAAGGTAAGAAAATTTATTTCGCTTTACCACGGGTATCGGTTTACTTCACGAAAAATATTTGGCACTATTCCAGAAGAAAATGTCAATTTAAACAACAAGCTCAGTTAAGTTGAAAATCAATATTAAGATCAAGAGCCACCCTGGAGATACCATCAGTACCCATACTGAACTACATTTTAAACTTAATTGTAACCATACTTTACGTCACAATAAAGTCGCTATTTATATGGGACTAATCGATGAAGTTAAGCATTTCTATAAAATGTGCACTACGATATGAAAAGGTTAGAAATTAAACTACAGGAAATCAGCCATTAGAGAAAAAAGTCCAAAATATATCAAGGAAAAAAAAAAATCCTCCAACTATTCATTAATCAAATTTATCCTTAAAAAAATCAACCACCAGACGCTTGAATGTGCCAAGTGAATGCCAGGCCTGAGTTTAAAAATTACTAATTTAAACTTTTTTCAAACCTAATTTCTATTTTTTAAATCATATCCAGGAAATGTGAGGCGGGCTGTCATGTCCCTCAACTACGGTTGTTTACAGATCAAACTAAATTTTTGGAGATGTTGCGCTTCCAAAATGATAAATGTCCTTGAAACAATTAAATTTAAAAAAAGAACAATTTTTTTCAACTGAAAGCAGGGAGCAACATTAAATTGTAAAACGAAAAGAAACTATGACGTTTTCGAGGGGCGTTGCTCCGTCCTCAGTGCCTCGCTCTTTACTCTAAAGTTTACTTTTTGCTCCAATTCTATAAGAATAACTCCTGAAACAGAAGTGCCTTTTAATTAGGACAATAAGCTTTTTCAAGAGTTCGAAACTTTTTTAGCGTAATAAGTGATGTATTGAGGGGGAGGGGGCAGTGAACTGTTTGATTGGATAAAAAACAAGTTTCCTCAACTAAAAGTAAGGAGAAATATTAAAGCTTAAAACGAACGGAAATTTTTCCATATATGAGACGTGTCCCCTCCTAAATACCTCACTCTTCAATGTCAGTTTTTTTTACTATTTAAAAAAAAATTCTCACTCTTTTCATCAGGGGTCGTTCTTAAAGAATTAGAACAAAAAGTCAAAATTTAGCGTAAATAGGGGTAAGAAAAGGAGGGGATAACCCCACGAAAGTTTTTCTATGGAAAGTTTCTGAAGCTGAGAATCCCCCTCCCCTGTTTAGTTTTATGTGGGAGGGGGACTAGTTGTACCCTAATCTTTTTGGTTGCTTAAAAAAAGCACTAGCTCTTTTAAATTCCGTTCGCGTGAGCCCCCTCCCGAGCTTCTAGGATCACTGGTTCGATACGATAAACCCTGGAAAAAAAAATACCCATTGGAAGTGGCTGATGTCAATCTTGGATTTTAAGCTGATAGTTTTCACTTTTTTTAATAGGGTCTTATTGAATAAAAAATTCTTGTTCTTGGAGGGCACCGCAATTCCTCTCTCAAGAGGGTCTTATGTGACGCTAAAAATATTCCAGTAAGAAGGGATAAGCCGGTATCCCTCATAGCCCGTACTGGATGCCTACTCTATATGTTTTTCAGAATTAAGGAGCAACATAATGCATCCCCCCCGCTTTGTGAAAAGAAGAGAAGAAAATAGATGCAATTTATTGCAAGTACAAATAAGCAACAGCCTTACCAGCAAGATATCGGCCAACAGCTCCATCAACATTAGTAACAGCTCAAAAGGTAAAAGGAGCAATAACGATTCAAACAGTAACAGCGCTTCAAACAATAGTAGCAACAAGTCCAACAGCAACATCTCAAACCAACGGCATATATAACACAGTCAGTGACCCATCCAACAATTGTGATGAATCAATGACAGCAGCAACAGCAATAGCAACTCGAAAAGTATAAATAATTCAAAAAAGAGCAGTGATAACTCAAACAATAACAGTGATGACGAATCTATAAGTTAGAACCCAACCAACAACACTAATAATCTTAACCAACGGCCCGCCCTAAAATAATAGTAACTAGTAGTAGTATCTCAATAGTAGTAAAATAGTACTAACTCTAAAAAACAACACTTCATACAGTAACAATAACCCAAATAATATGTTTTGATTTTGGCTTATCGCACATGCATAATTAAAACGAAATTTACATGTTTTTTTTTTTGCTAAATGGCTTTCTCATAGTTTTGATGAGACGATTTAAAAAAAGGGGTGGACGAGGAGGCCTAGTTGCCCCCAATTTTAGGTTGCTTAAAAAGGCAACTAGATTTTTTGATTTTTTTACGAACGTTTTTGTTAGTAATAGACATGCGTTCATTACAAATTAACTTATGTAACTAACTTCTATATGTGTGTATTTTTATTACGTGTATCAGGGGGTTCACCCCCTAGTCAATACCTTGTTCTTTACACTAAAGCTTGAAATTGGTCCCGAATCTTTAAAAATGACCCCTGTATCACAAAGGCCTTAGAATAAATAGTTGAAATTAATAAAATAATTTAGCGTAAAGAGCAAGGTATTGTGGAGGAGACAAACCCTCTTATATACGTAATATTTTATGTTCTTATTAAGTTCTAATGCTGTTCATTACATCTGGGACTGGGGGGGGGGAGGATTAAGTCATCCCGAAGACATAGTTATTACGTTTTCGACTAAGTTGAACAGAATGGCTGTCTCAAAATTTTGATTCGGTGACTTTGGGAAAAAATGTGCGCCAAAGGGGGCTTAGGGGCTCACAATTTTTTTGGCCACTTAAAAATGGCACTAGAACTTTCAATTTCCGTCAGAATGAGTCATCCCGTGACATACTGGGCCGATAACATCACCCCTGGGGAAAAAAAGAAAAAAAAAAATAACAATGAAACACGCATCCGTGATCTATCTTCTGGCAGTAGGAGTCTCTGATACGTTGAATTTGATGGTGTGATTTTCGCTAATATTCTGTGACTTTTAGGGATATTTTAGAAAACCCCTATTTTCTAAAATAAGACAAATTTTCTCAGGCTCATAACTTTTGATGGGTAAAACTAAACTTCATAAAACTTACATATTTAAAATCAGCATTAAAATGCTATTCTTTTGATGTAACTATTGGTATCAAAATTCCGTTTTTTAGAGTTTCGGTTACTATTCAGCCGGGCCGCCGTTCGTTAGCAGTTCGTTACCACGAGCTTTTGATTCAATACATTTGCTCGCATTGGTTGGTTGTGCAATAAGCATTTCCTTTGCACAATATGAATCCTGCTAATGACCGCAATCTGGAAAGAAATAAGTAGAGTGTTTTTGTCTTCCAATAAGAGATGCTAAGATGACGCAAAAAATGAGCTGATAAACAGGAGTTGGGATAACAAACCCTAAGGCTTCTAAAGGCCAGAGCGTTGTTTGTGCTTCATTGAAAACGATGTGTAATTCAAGCAGTGTCTTTTTATTTGTTATAGCATCAACAATAGCACAAGAAAAAGAGAACGATATCTCAATAGTAATCAAGATATACAAAAGAGAGTGGTGGTACTTGTCGGGCTTGCTTACCCCCCCCCCCCCCCAAAAAAAAAAAAACAACAAAAAACCTTTAAACGGCACGATTTTCATTTGTAGTTTATTAAAAACGATAAGCATGTTGAACGCTGTGGTATTTATTCATCTAAACACAAAGAAGAACAATAATGTAAGAAAAAAAGCCAACCAAGCTTATTTCAAAATTATTAATGTAAATCGACCGATTATTTAACGTGTAATGATATCAATTTCTGGGAGTTTAATCTATCTATGATGCATTAATATCATAAAAGAAAAAAGTTTAAAACACATTATGTTTTCAGTAAAGTTTAAATGACCTTCTGGTCCTTAGAAGGCTGTGGGACCGCTTTCCCTACGCTTATGTTTGTAGTAATTTCTGTGTCTTGTCAGTTTTTAGTTCCAAATAGTATTTGTGCATATGTCTTAGATTATTTTGATTGAATGTCTTCATATTAAGCAGCGAGGGAAAAACATATCAGTGACAAGGTATTCTTTAAAAAAGAAACCAACCCCAACTTGAAGGATTATAGCAACAGGGGTAGATTCAAAGGGAAGGAAAGACTTCGGCCCTCTAAAATTTTTCGGCGCCCTCGTTTGTACATTTATCTCGTTTTTGTTCATTTTTTTAAACGTACTTGTCAATTTGGTCAGTTATTTGCACTCTTTTCACACCTCCCCTCTAGTATTTTGCTCGAGATTCCCCTTTGTGTAACAAGAATACTTTTTAATCACTCTAAAATCTAACAGGAATTGCTACATTAGCTTTAGTCTTACCCCTCTCTTCCCTCGAGCACCTTTTCTACCATCGCTCTCCCGACATCTAATAGGCGGCTGTCAATTTCGCCCAAATTTTCCTATCTTTTTGGCTCTAAAGAATACATTTTATTTATCATCTCCCACTATGACAAAAATATAAAACTTACAGATAGTAAATAATATACCGTTTCCTCTTTTGGGAAAATAAAACAAAATAGAAAATGAAGTGATTTTAATTTATAAAAGACACTTAAAAAGGGCACTAGGACTTTCAGTATTCGTCAGAATGAGTCATCCCGCGACATTCTAGGACCACTCAGTCGATACGATCACCCCTGGGAAAAAAAGAAACAAACAAAAAAACAAATAAACACACATCCGTGATCTGTCTTCTGGCAAAAAATGCGAAATTCCCACATTTTTGTAGATAGGAGCTTGAAACTTCTACAATAAGGTTCGCTTATAGGCTGAATCTGATGTTGTGATTTTCATTAAGAGGGTATGACTTTTAGGAGGTGTTTCTCCCTATTTTCTAAAATGAGGCAAATTTTCTCAGGCTCTTAATTTTTAATGGGTGTAAATGATCTTGATGAAACTTATATATTTAAAATCAGCATTAAAATGCGATTATTTTGATGTAACTATTGTATCAAAATTCCATTTTTTAGAGTCTCGGTTACTATTTAGCCGGGTCGCTCCTTACTACTGTTCGTTACCACGAACTGTTTGATTCAGCTCAGAATAAGTCGAGGGTTTTTTCCTGTATATGATATATGACAAAATTTTATTATTTAAAAAAATGGCAAATATAACATCTAAAACATCAATATAACGTGTATATGACACATATAACATCCATAGATATGTTGACTGATAAAAAAATAAAATAAAATAAATATATAAAAAACAACGGAGAACTAGATTAAACATCATTGGATGACAACTAATCACAAATAAGCAGCTCAAATAATTGACAAAAAGATTCAACACAGTAATGGTAAAGCGAAAAAATTTATCTCACTTTATCACGGGTATCGGTTTACTTCACAAAAAATATTTGGCACTATTCCAGAGTAAAACGTCAATTTAAAGAACAAGATCAGGTAATTAAGTGGAAAATAATTACTAGAATCAAGAGCCACTCCAGAGATACCATCAGTATCCATACTGAACTACATTATAAACTTAATTGTAACTATACTTTGCGTCATAACAAAGTCAGTATTTATATTGGACTAATCGCTGAAGTTAAGCATTTCAACAGAATCTGCACTACGATTGGATTAAGTTAGAAATTAAACCATAGAAAATCAGCTAATAGAGGAAAAAGTCCAAAATATATAAAGGAAAAAAATAAAAATAGAATTCTCCACCTATTTATAAATTAAATTTACCCTTTAAAAATCAACCAGAAGATGCTTGAATGTTCCAAGTGAATGGCAGCCCCAAGCTTTAAAACTACTAATTTTATACTTTTTTCAATTCTAATTTCTATTTTTTAAATAATATCCAGGAAATGTGAGGTGGGCTTTCATGTCCCTCAACCACGACTGTTTACAGATCAAACTGAATTTTGGAGCTATAATGCTTCCAAAATAATAAATGACCTTGAAACAATTAAATTTTAAAGGAACAAGTTTTTTCAACTGAAAGCAAGGAGCAACACTAAATCTTAAAACGAATTCAAACTATTACGTATTCGAGGTACGTTGCTCTGTCCTCAATGCCTCGCTGTTTACGCTAAGGTTTGCTTTTTGTTCCAATTATATAAGAATAACTCCTGAAACATAAGTGCCTTTTAATTTTAAAAATAAGCTTTTAAAAGTTCCAAAAATATTTAGTGTAAGGAGTGAGGTATTTAGGGGGAAGGGGGAATGAACTGTTTGATTGGATAGTTTTTACTTTTTTTAAGAGGGTCTTATGTGATACTAAAAATATTTCAGTAAGAAATGGTAAACTGGTATCTCTCAGAGCCCGTATTGGATACCTACTCTGCATATTTCTCAAAATTAAGGAGCAATGCAATGCCTCCTCCCCTCCTTTGTGAAAAGAAGAGAAGAAAATAGATACAATTTATTGCAAGTACAAAAAGGCAGCAGCCTTACCAGCAAGATATCGGCCAACAGCTCCATCATTATTAGTAACAGCTGCAAAAATATAAGCAGCAATAACAACTCAAACAGTAGCAGCGCTTCAAACAATAGCAACAACAAGTTTAACAGCAACAACTCAACCAACGACATTAATAACGCAGTCAATGACCCATCCAACAATTGTGATAAATCAATACATGACAGCAGCAACAGCAATAGCAACTTGAAAGTAACATCAATTCCAAAAAGAGCAGCAACAACTCAAACAATAACAATGATGATGAATCTACAAATTAGAACCCAGCCAACAACACTAGTAGTCTTAGCCAACGGCCCACCCTAAAATAGTACAATAAAAACACCTAATACAGTAGCAACAACCCAAATAACATCTCCGGCGGCAATATCTCAGACTAGAGCCTCCGTACCTTAAGTAAAAACTAAAACCACAGCCCAAACATCTCTACCATCGATATAAGTAACCCAGCTAATGGCTCACTCAATAACTACAGCAGATCGATAAAAGCAGCATCAACTCAAAAGACAACAGCAACAGCTGAATAAAGAAGAGTAAACAACTCAGCTATCAGCACAAGCAACTCAACCAACAACACTAAGATAAGACTCATGGCTTAATTAAGTCTAACTTAAGACTTTATGGCTTAACAGACAGCTCCAAATTTCCAATCCAATTTCCAAAATTCAGTAAACAAAATCCCTAGTAGTGGTTTGATCTTAGTTTGCCTTTTAGTCTAAAGCTGCTGTGAATAAAATAGTATTTACTTTGAAAAAACTTCAGTTTACAAATGTTAGTAGCAACTGTAACAAGAATATACTAAATGGTTAATGGCCCTTCAATCTACTGCTGCTCTTTTTCTCAGTCTTTTGCTTCAGTCTTCCTTTTACTGCTTCTCAGTCTACTGCTTTTCTTCAAGCATTTATTCAAAGTCAAACTAAAATTTTTATCATCTATTAAATTTGACATTTCCCCATTTAGCTTTTCCCTATTAAACTTTTCAGGATAATCGCCAGTAGGCTAAGAATAACGAATAACCCTGATGAAATGAAAATTCCTGACACACTTGGCGAAGGACCAATCAATTAGCCGTTTTTATTAACCCCTACTCTTGATGAAATTAAGTCACAGTCGTTACAAATGCACTCATTGGTTGGCTGTGCTCTAAGTATTTCTTAGGTATAGTATGGTTTCTGCCTATGACCACAATCTGGAATGATCAGCTGAAGTTTTCTGTATCTCGATAAGGGATGTTTAGATGATGAAACAAGTAAGTTGATACACAAGAGTTTGGGTAACACAACCTATGGCTTCTAAATGCAAGAGCGTCGTTTCTGCTTTATTGAAAACAATTTTGAAGTTCAAGCAGTGTGTTTCATTTGCTATAACTTCAAGAACAGCACAAAAATAAAAAGATGCTTCAAAATCAATCAAGGTTTACGAAAGAGAGTGTTGCTGCTTGTCCCCTTGCTTTCCCTTCAAAACCTATAAATGGTACGAATGTCGTTTGTATTTTATTGAAAACGATAATTATGCTGAATACTATGGTGTTTATTCATCTAGACATCGACAAAACAATAATAAAAGTAAAAAAAAAACTAAGCCAAGGCCTAGCCCAGGGGATGGGGGCTAGAGGGTTTACCCCCCCCCCCCCCTCAATGTATGTCTGACTTGTAAAAACGTAACAAAAATGGATGAAAACAAATTATATATGCGTTTTTTGAGGTTTTTCGTGTAAACACCTCCCCCCTCCCAAAAAAATCCTTGAGTAAAACACCACTGAAAATAAAAATCCTGAGTACGGCCCTGCACTAAGCTAACCAAGATCATTTCAATCAATAAAAGTGGAACGATTGTTTCACATGTAACGATATTCCTTACTGGAAGTCAAATCCATTTACGATACGCTAATATTATACAAGAAAAAAGTTCAAAGCATATTTTATTTTCAGTAAATTTAAATTGACCCCATGGTCTTTAGAAGGATTAAGTGGCGCTTACCCTACTCCTATATGTGGTAATATCAGTTTCTTGTCAGGCTTTAGTTTTAAATGGTTCCAGTGTAGATGTCTTTTATAATTTTGATTCAACACCTTTGCACTATGCAGATAGGAAAAATAACATACAGGGGCGGATCCAAAGGGGGGGGGGGAGCCTCCGTGGAATTTGTTTTCTGGAAAGACCCTTTTATCCAAATGGAAAGTTCATCGCTCAGAAAATTTCCTCAGAAACTCTTAGAAAATCTCCCCGCACGCAAAAAAAAAGAATTTCACCCCTACGGGCGGGGGGTGAAATTTGTCCAGTAATACAGGGGGGGCATGCCGTCCCACTAGTCATGTTTATTTGTCCTTTTGATTATCCTGGACAAAAGATTTATCTCAAAAGTTTTATCAGGTGACTGTGGGAAAAAGGGGACGTGGGAAGGGGCTAGTTGCACTCCAATCTCTTAGGTAACTGAAAAAGAGCACTTGAACTTTAATTTCTGTTCGAATGAGCCCCTCTCGATATTCTAGAATTACTGGTTTGATACAGTAACCCTTGGGGAAAACGAACAAATAAAAAAAAACATCTCTTTAAAGGCGTTGATGTCAAACTTGAATTTAAAGGTAATTGTTTTCACTTTTTTCTCGACGGTCTTATAGCATGGGTGATTCCTGTTCTTGGAAGACACCGCATATCCTTCCTGAAGAGGGTTTATGTAACGCTAAAAATATTCTAGCAATAAGGGGTAAGCAAGTATTCCACAGAGCCCGTATTGGAGGCCTAATATATACGTTTCTCAGAATTAAAGAGCTATGGAATGCCCCTTCCCCTGCTTAGAAAGAAAAGTAGAAAGTGTGTCTGAAAATGTATTACAAGTAAAAAAAGCAACATTCCTACCAACAAAAGGTCAGCCAACAGCTACCTGAATATTAGTAACAGCCCAAACCAAAGCATTAGTAACAACTCAAACTGTAGTGGCCGCTTCAAACAATAGTAACAACAAGTCTAATAGCAACCACTCAATCAACGACATTAATAGCAAAGTCAGTGGCCCATCCAACAATTTTAATAAATTATCATATGACAGCAGCAACAGCAAAAGTAACAGAAATTCTAAAAAGAGCTGCAAAAACTCAAACAATAATACCGATAAAGACTCTACCAAGAAGAACCCAACCAACAGCACTAAAAATCTTAGCCAACGGCCCACCCAAAAATAGTATTAACTAAAAAAAAAAAAAAAATAGAAACAGCAGCTATTACAGTAACAATTAAATTAACATCTCCAACGATAATTTCTCAGAAAGTGACACCAGTACCTTAAGCAGAAACTAAAACAGCAGCACAAAGAACTCTACTAACAATCTAAGTACCGACTTAAACGACAATAGCAACAGTTGAATAACAAATAGTAACAACTCAGCTATCAGAACTAGCAACTCAACCAACAATGCTAACGTAAGACTCGACTGAAAATGGCTTAACAAACCAACAGCAGCAAACCAAACTAAAACAGCAGCACAAAGAACTCTACTAACAATATAAGTAACCCCGCTAACGGCTCACGCAACAGACACAGCAGACCGACATTTAACCGCAGCACCGACTTAAACGACAATAGCAACAGTTGAATAACAAATAGTAACAACTCAGCTATCAGCACTAGCAACTCAACCAACAATGCTAACGTAAGACTCGACTGACAATGGCTTAACAAACCAACAGCAGCAAACCAAACTAAAACAGCAGCACAAAGAACTCTACTAAAAATATAAGTAACCCCGCTAACGGCTCACGCAACAGACACAGCAGACCGACATTTAACCGCAGCACCGACTTAAACGACAATAGCAACAGTTGAATAACAAATAGTAACAACTCAGCTATCAGCACTAGCAACTCAACCAACAATGCTAACGTAAGACTCGACTGACAATGGCTTAACAAACCAACAGCAGCAAACCAAACTAAAACAGCAGCACAAAGAACTCTACTAAAAATATAAGTAACCCCGCTAACGGCTTACGCAACAGACACAGCAGACCGACATTTAACCGCAGCACCGACTTAAACGACAATAGCAACAGTTGAATAACAAATAGTAACAACTCAGCTATCAGCACTAGCAGCTCAACCAACAATGCTAACGTAAGACTCGACTGACAGTAGCTTTACAAACCACAACAAATTTCCGATCAACACCATAGTGTAAAAAGTTTTTGATAGCAGTTTGAACTTAGGTTGCTTTTTACTAAAAAAAAAATGTTATGAATAAAACAGGGTTTACTTTGAAAAAGCTCCAATTTTCAAAGTTTAGCAACAACTGTAAGAAGAATACACTAGATGGTTAATAGTCCTCTATCTACTGCTTCTCTTCTTCTCAGTCTACTGCTGCCTCAGTCTTATTCTACTGCTTCTCAGTCTACTACTTCTCACCAAATATAAACTTAAAGTTAAATTAAAATTTTTATCATTCACTCAATTCAAAATTACCCTTCTTAGCCTTTCTCTATTCAACTTTTCAGGATGATTGCTAGTAGGCTAAGAATGATCCTCACCTAGGCCTATTGAAAATAAAATGTTGCAAAATGGAGAGTTGAAAAAAGAGCAGATATTGGAATTTCCTTATGTTGATTTTTGACTGCTTATTGACTGCCTATGATATAAAAGACCCGGAATACCATCAGTGATCCAATAAGAGTGAAAGGCTGTCGGTGGAACTTCACAACAACAATTTATCCCAAGTCCTTTTCGTGTCCACCCACACTTATACAATATATTTTATTCTGACTCAAAAACTAAAAGTTATAAAGGACAAACAATTGAATAAATCAAAATTTCTGATACACATGGCAAAGGAGCAATTAATTAGCCGTTTTTGACGCCCGCTCTTGCTGAAATTAGGTCAAAGTCGTTACATCTGCACTCATTGGTTGGCTAAGCATTTCCTTTGCACAGTATGAATTCTGCCAATGACCGCAATCTGCAAAGAAAAAAAGTAAAGTGTTTTTGTATTCCAATAAGAGATGCTAAGATGACGCAAAAAGTGAGCTGATAAACAAGAGTTGGGATAACAAACCCTAAGTCTCCGAAATGCCAGAGCACTGTTTGTGCTTCATTGAAAACGATTTGTAATTCAAGCAGTGTCTTTTTATTTGTTATAGCATCAACAATAGCACAATAAAAAGAGAACGATATCTCAATAGTAATCATGGTATACAAAGGAGAGTGGTGGTACTTGTCGGGCTTGCCTCCTCCTCAAAATATCTAAGTGGCACGATTGTCATTTGTATTTTATTAAAAACGATAAGCATGTTGAACGCTGTGGTATTTATTCATCTAAACACAAAGAGGAACCATAATATAAGAAAAAAAGCAAACCAAGCTTATTTCAAAATTACTAATGAAAGTTGACCGATTATTTAACGTGTAATAATATCAATTCCTGGAAGTCTAATCTATTTATGATGCATTAATATCATAAAAAAAAAGTTAAAAAGAAAAAAAAAATTCTTCTGGGCATCGATAACACTGTTATTAAATAGCGGTGGCGAGGTTATAGCACCTTGTCGAATACCTTTACGTACGGGAATGGCCCCGTCAATTAAATCAGAGTTTTTACCAAAAAGTGACTTAACCTTTACATTTTATCTCCGATACATGTTTCGGAGGGTAACTATTACAGAACTGTTCATACCACGAAGTGGAGCCGCTAGTTATAGGGTGGAAAATTAGTAATTTCAGTTGAATAAAAGAAAAAAAATTATGAAGAACTAATAAAGTTGAATTTGAAAGACCAAATGAATCCTTGCAACAGGCGGGATTGAACCTAGATCCCTTTATCGGGAGCTGTGATCTCATCCACTGCACTATTACTAGGTATCTCATATATTGATTTATATGTGAATATGTTAATATTCACATACTTTTAATCAAAAAATTGTAAAGGCTGATATAAACTTGATTTAAGTTATGTAGCAATATGTAGCAATGTAAGCAAATATGTAGCTTTAAGAAATAGGAGTTGTTATATATATTCTCCAAAATCCAGAGAAAGGAAATAACTTGTCATTGTCTCATAATATTGTTTTTATCATTAATTTTTGTTAAACTTTACAGCATAATATAATAGTTGACAATACTAAATCAGCATCATCGAGTGATTCCTTCACAGTTAAAAACCTGTTTAAAAAATTATTTTTTAACTTTTTGGACACTATAATAATAATAATAATAATTTATTTTTAACCCACACCATAACAAGTTATGGCACTTGTGGAGTAACAAAAAGAAAAGAAAAAAAAATGAGATACACTACAAGTAAAATACACTACAAATATAAAAAACATTATGCTACATTGAGATTAACCGAACAGACGGACCAAAGGATGATGAGGCGATAAACGATAAAAAGCTGATTCCGACAACCTTCCATACATGAGGGCCAACTTTGCACTTATGAGATACACTACAAGTAAAATACACTACAAATATAAAAAACATTATGCTACATTGAGATTAACCGAACAGACGGACCAAAGGATGATGAGGCGATAAACGATAAAAAGCTGATTCCGACAACCTTCCATACATGAGGGCCAACTTTGCACTTATATCAGGGACATCAAACTTACGAATTATCTTCCTATTGCTATAACAAGGGGGGAGATAAAGTAAAAATTTACAATATCTGAAATAAAAAATCCGAATCTGATTAATATCTTTTTTCTTTAGAAGGGGATAAAGACCAGAAAGGTAAAGGACAGAATGATCACAAAATGTAGCATATAGTCTACCGAGTGCACGTCTATTATACTTCCCTCGATTAGCAACTATCTTAGAATAGCCCGTTTGAATTTTCTTTTGAACATCACGAACAGTGCACTGCCGTAGGCAAGAAATTGAATTCGTAACAGTAATACCCAACCACCGAAAGGCGGAAACAAAGGGTATTGAAAAACCGCGACAAGCTAAGGGAGCATTAGAGGAAGTCGGACCATTAAAAACTAGAAATTCACATTTCTCAACATTAAGAGAAAGACCAATATTAGAAAATAGACGTGAAACTTTTGAGACCATAAACGAGAGACCTTGCTTATTTTTACACAAAAGTAAAAGGTCATCTGCATAAGCAAGATAAGAAACATCTGAGAGTCCAATAAAATAATTTGATCTAATTTCATCTAAAATACCAGAAATGCACTTCACTCTTTACTATGTTAGTGCAACTATGACGCATGCCTTAAAACAATGGACTTATTATTGCATTTCCCTAAATATGAAATATGTAGAACTCATTAAGGTCAAATTAAGGATCAGAAGTTATGAGTCTGAGAAAACTTGCCAAATTTTAGTGAAATTATCATAAGGACCCACAACTACCTTTACTTTTGAACCAATAGCCATTCCGATCATATAACCTGCTATTGCTTCATTACTAAAGGCGAAAAACGAACTTTGCATTTTTGTCCCTTTGCGTCAACGCCCCGCTCTTTACGCTAAAGTTCGTTTTTTGTCACAATTCTACTTTTTAAAATAATAAAAATACTTTAGCGTAAAAAGTGAGGCGTTGAGGAGGGTACAACCCCTTTCATATACGGAATACTTTTTTTCCGTTTTAAATTTTAATGTGGCTCCTTACTTGCACTTAAAATACATGCTTAATACGTAAAATATGTTTTTGAATTAAGACATGTTTTGATTTTGGCTTACCGCACATCTATCTATATATATAAAAATAAGTTGTCTGTGTGTGGATCTGTGGATGGATCAGGTGACGTCACCTGAAAAAACTGGATCAGGTGACAAAACTGAAAACTGAAAAAACTAAAAAAAGGCAAAAACTACAAAAAAAACTAAAAACTAATAAGAAAAATAAAAAATCTAAAAAACTAAAAAAACTAAAAAAAGGCAAAAACTACAAAAAAAAACTAAAAACTAATAAAAAAGCTAAAAAACTAAAAAAACTAAAATAAGGCAAAAACTACAAAAAAAACTAAAAACTAATAAAAAAAATAAAAAAGCTAAAAAACTAAAAAAACTAAAAAAACTAAAAAAAGGTAAAAAACTAAAAAAACTAAAAACTAAAAAAAAACTAAAAAAAAGGAAAAACTGAAAAATAAGCTAAAATAAAGGTAAAAACCAATAAAAAACTAAAAAAAAACTGAAAAAACTAAAAAAAGGCAAAAACTACAAAAAAAAAACAAAACTAATAAAAAAAGTAAAAAAGCTAAAAAACTAAAAAAACTAAAAAAAAACTAAAAAAAGGTAAAAAACTAAAAAAAATTAAAAATAAAAAAAACTAAAAAAAAGGAAAAAACTGAAAAATAAGCTAAAATAAAGGTAAAAACCAATAAAAAACTAAAAAGAAAAAAAGAAAAAACTAAAAAAAATTTTCATCTAAAAAACTAAAAAAAACTAAAAAAGGTAAAAACTAAAAGAACTAAAAAAGAAAAAAATAAATGACGACACTCAAAGAGAAAGCGACCAGGACAAAAGGAATGTTCGATTAGCAATCAACAAAGCACCGGGACACAGGGAGTATAAATGACGACCAGGACATAAGTAAAAAAAAAAACTAACAAAACTAAAAAGAAGGTAAAAACTACAAAAAAACTAAAAAGAAAAAAACTAAAAAAAGGCAAAAACTACAAAAAAAACTAAAAACTAATAAAAAAGCTAAAAAACTAAAAAAACTAAAAAAAGGCAAAAACTACAAAAAAAAACTAAAAACTAATAAAAAAAATAAAAAAGCTAAAAAACTAAAAAAACTAAAAAAACTAAAAAAAGGTAAAAAGCTAAAAAAACTAAAAACTAAAAAAAACTAAAAAAAAGGAAAAAACTGAAAAATAAGCTAAAATAAAGGTAAAAACCAATAAAAAACTAAAAAAAAAACTGAAAAAACTAAAAAAAGGCAAAAACTACAAAAAAAACTAAAAACTAATAAAAAAAGTAAAAAAGCTAAAAAACTAAAAAAACTAAAAAAACTAAAAAAAGGTAAAAAACTAAAAAAACTAAAAAATAAAAAAAAACTAAAAAAAAGGAAAAAACTGAAAAATAAGCTAAAATAAAGGTAAAAACCAATAAAAAACTAAAAAGAAAAAAAGGAAAAAACTAAAAAAAATTTTCATCTAAAAAACTAAAAAAAACTAAAAAAGGTAAAAACTAAAAGAACTAAAAAAGAAAAAAATAAATGACGACACTCAAAGAGAATGCGACCAGGACAAAAGGAATGTTCGATTAGCAATCAACAAAGCACCGGGACACAGGGAGTATAAATGACGACCAGGACATAAGTAAAAAAAAAAAAAACTAACAAAACTAAAAAGAAGGTAAAAACTACAAAAAAAAGAAAAAAAAACTAAAAACTAATAAAAAAACTAAAAAATCTAAAAATCTAAATAAACTAAAAAAGAAAAAAAAAGGAAAAAAATAAAGGAGAAAAACAAAACTAAAAAACGAATGTATATACAGACCAGGACACCGGGATACAAATGACGACCGGGACACAGGGAATATAAATGACGACCGGGACACAGGGACACAACTACAACGGGGACACCGGGGGAAACAGGGGGATATAAATGACGACCGGGACACCGGGACAGGGAATGGTCGATTAGCAATCACCATCAACAAAGCTCAAGGGCAATCATTAGAATCATGAGGTATAGATCTGAATACAGATTGTTTTCCCATGGACCATTATATGTTGCATGTTCAAGAGTCGGTAAACCTGACAATCTATTTATATGCAAAGACAATGGGACAGCAAAGAATGTTGTATATTCGCAAGTTTTACGTAGTTAAAACCATATATATATATATATATATATATATATATATATATATATATATATATATATATATATATATATATATATATATATATATATATCTATCTATATTCACAGGTGGGACATAGGGACACAACTACAATGGCGCGTACCTATTATGGCGCGTAACGACTTACGCGCGCGGGGGGGCTTGGGGGGGGCGCGAAGCGCCCCCCCCCAACTAGGTGTTGGGGTGGCGCGAAGCGCCACCCCAACAGCTAGTATATATATATAAATAAGCTGTCTGTGTGTGTGTGTGTCGACTGACGTCAGGTTTGTCGACTGACGTCATTATAAGGATTGAGCTGTATGCGTCATGAAGTTGTTTGTTGACTGACGTCATGTTTGTCAACTAATGAAATTACATACCGGGACACCGGGACACAAATGACGACCGGGACACAAGGAATATAAATGACGACCGGGAACCTCAAAGAGAAATTACAGACTGGGACACCCGGACACAAATCACGACCGGGACACAGGGAATATAAATGACGACCGGGACGAAGGGACACAACTCCAACGGGGACGCCGGGGGCACAGGCGGGATACATAAATGACGACCGGGACACAGGGATTGTTCGAATAGAAATTACAGACCGGGACACCGGGACACAGATGACGACCGGGACACCGGGACACAGGGACTTTAAATGACGACCGGGACACAGGGACACATCATTAGAATAATGAGGTATAGATATGAATACGGATTGTTTTTCCCATGGACAATTATATGTTGCATGTTCAAGAGTCAGTAAACCTGACAATCTATTTATTCAGATCCGTATTCAGATCTATACCTCATGATTCTAATGATTGCCCTTGAGCTTTGTTGATGGTGATTGCTAATCGACCATTCCCTGTGTCGCCTTCGTCATTTATATATCCCCCTGTGCCCCCCAGCGTCCCCTTTGTAGTTATGTCCCCGTGTCCCGGTCGTCATTTATATTCCCTGTGTCCCGGTCGTAATTTGTGTCCCGGTGTCCCAGTCTGTGATTTCTCTTTGAGTGTCCCAGGCGTCATTTATATTCCTTGTGTCCCGATGTTCCAGTTGTCATTTATATCCCCCTGTGCCCCCCGGAGTCCCCGTTGTAGTTGTGTCCCTGTGTCCCGGTCCTCATTTGTATCCCGGTGTCCCGGTCTGTATATACATTCGTTTTTTTAGTTTTGTTTTTCTCCTTTATTTTTCATTTTTTTCCTTTTTTCTTTTTTTTCTTTTTTAGTTTTTTTAGTTTTTTAGCTTTTTTAGTTTTTTTATTAGTTTTTAGTTTTTTTTTTTTTAGTTTTTTTGTAGTCTACCTTTTTTTTAGTTTTTTTAGTTTTTTTTTTACTTATGTCCTGGTCGTCATTTATACTCCCTGTGTACCGGTCGTCATTTGTGTCCCGGTGCTTTGTTGATGGTGATTGCTAATCGAACATTCCTTTTGTTCCGGTCGCTTTCTCTTTGAGTGTCGTCATTTATATTCCCTATGTGCCGGTGTCCCGGTCGTCATTTGTGTCCCGATGTCCCGGTCTGTAATTTTGTCAGTTGAAAACATGACGTCAGTCGACACACAAACATGACGTCACCCGACAGACAGACCCACACACACACAGACAACTTATTTTTATATATAGATATATATATCTATCTCTTTTCACAGGTGGGACACAGGGACACAACTACAATGGCGTGTAACTAATATGGCGCGTAACGACTTACGCACGCGGGGGGGCTTGGGGGGCGCGAAGCGCCCCACCAACTAGGTGTTGGGGTGGCGCGAAGCGCCACCCCAACAGCTAGTATATATCTATATATATAAAAATAAGTTGTCTGTCTGTCTGTGGATCAGGTGACGTCATGTTTCTGTGTTGACTGACGTCTTGAAATTAGTTGTCGTCATTTTTGCTTTGACGGTGACGTCATTAACGGTATTTAAGACATTTGTTCACGGAAAAATGTTTAATTGTAAAATGACTGAAGAACCTACAATGGCAACAGCCGAGGAAGCTGCTCAAAGAGTTTATGCCAAAAAACTTGCTGCTGATAGAGAAAGTAAGAAAAGAAAGCGTTCCGAGGAATCACAAGAACAGCAAGAAAACAAGCTTGCGGCTAAAGAACGCAAAACCGCGCAGTTAGATGAAAATCCACCTGGACAGCGAGAGTCAAAACATATCAAAACTGAAAATGATAGCGATGATGATTGGGTTTGGGATTTTGACTTGGATAAGGTCATCAATGCCTACCAGATTTAAGTTAAAAAAACAAAGGTTCGTCGATATGTACTTCATAGTGACGCTGAAAAATAAAGAAGAAAAAGAAAACTGAAAAAAGAAAAAAGGTAAAAAACTAAAAAAAAACTAAAAAGAAAAAACACTCAAAGAGAAATTACAGACCGGGACACAAATGACGACCGAGACAGAGGGAATATAAGTGACGACCGGGAACCTCAAAGAGAAATTACAGACTGGGACACCCGGACACAAATCACGACCGGGACACAGGGAATATAAATGACGACCGGGACACAGGGACACAACTACAACGGGGACGCCGGGGGCACAGGCGGGATATATAAATGACGACCGGGACACAGGGATTGTTCGAATAGAAATTACAGACCGGGACACCGGGACACAAATGACGACCGGGACACCGGGACACAGGGAATATAAATGACGACCGGGACACTCAAAGAGAAATTACAAACTGGGACACCGGGACACAAATGACGACCGGGACACAGGGAATATAAATGACGACCGGGACACAGGGACACATCATTAGAATAATGAGGTATAGATCTGAATACGGATTGTTTTTCCCATGGACAATTATAGGTTGCATGTTCAAGAGTCAGTAAACCTGACAATCTATTTATATGCACAGACAATGGGACAGCGAAGAATGTTGTATATTCGCATGTTTTACGTAGTTAAAAAAATATATTTATATCTATCTCTATTCACAGGTGGGACACAGGGACACAACTACAATGGCGCTTAACTAATATGGCGCGTAACGACTTACGCGAGCGGGGGGGGCTTGGGGGAGCGCAAAGCGCCCCACCAACTAGGTGTTGGGGTGGCGCGAAGCGCCACCCCAACAGCTAGTATATATATATATATATATATATATATATATATATATATATATATATATATATATATATAGTTTGGGAACCTGGTCCCCAGACCAAGAGAAACCTCATCTAAAATAATTAGTTTGTAGGATTCTTCCTTTACGAGAACAATTTTTTTTAATCTCGATAAGGTCAATACTAATATCTTTAAACCTTTGTCCCAAGAAAACCCAATGCAGAGGAAAAAGTACAAAACGTAATATTGGCTCCTCAAAAAGAACATTTTCGTTTTTAACAACTCGAAGGCCAAACACTGTAAGTTTGTGGGCCAAGGGGACCATGGTCTAAGAGAAAACAACAGGGCACAGGTTCCCTAAATAAAAGTCTGAAAAATATGCTGTTTGACACGCATGTCTGAAATTCATTGGACCAAAGAGGAACTAAAACGAGCAGAATAAAGTAATATAATGATTTGAACTTAAAATGAATACTCACATCAAACATAAAGAAGAAAGATTCTGCTATGAAAGGGTACCAAACCAAACAAAACTAAAATGAATAATCATATCGAGGTTACCAGACAGGAATTACCAAAAACAATATACCGCCCCCCTAAACTCTTTAAAGGCCAGAATGTCGTTTGTGTTTCAATAAAAACAATGTATATTTTAAACAGCTTCTTTATTAACAGATAACTTAAACAGTTAATGCTAAAGGATCTAAAATTTCTGAGATTTCCAGGAATTATTTGTAGTATATTTTAAACAATCTGTCTAGTTTCAAGTCATAGGGTTGCAAATCAGTAATTTCAGTTGAATTGAGAAATTTTGTTGTCTATTCAATTCCTCCTTTCTTTTTATTATTTAACAGACGCTAAAGTAACATGTTCCTAATTCAATTGTAATTTTCTGAAAAATCTAAATTCCGCAATAATATAATTATCGTGTTATCCCTATATTATCACATCCCTAGATATGTTGACTGATTAAAAAATTAATAAAAAAAATAAATAAAAGACAACGGGAGAACTAAATAAAATAACATTGGATTACAACAATTACGAGTAAGCAGCTCAAATAGTTGACAAAAAGATTCAACATAGTGATGGGTCTATGATATATGACAAAATTTCATTACATATAACATATGTAATGACACATATAACATCCATAAATATTTTGACTGATAAAAAAATGAATACAAAAAATAAATAAAAGACAATGGGAGAAATATATTAAATAATATTGGATGATAACTAATCACAAGTAGGCTAAGCAACTCAAATAATTGACAAAAAGATTCAACACAGTAATGGATCTATACGCATTGCAAAGGTAAGAAAATTTATTTCGCTTTACCACGGGTATCGGTTTACTTCACGAAAAATATTTGGCACTATTCCAGAGGAAAATGTCAATTTAAACAACAAGCTCAGTTAAGTTGAAAATCCATGCTAAGATCAAGAGCCACCCTGGAGATACCATCAGTACCCATACTGAACTACATTTTAAACTTAATTGTAACCATACTTTACGTCACAACAAAGTCGCTATTTATATGGGACTAATCGATGAAGTTAAGCATTTCAATAAAATGTGTACTACGATATGAAAAGGTTAGAAATTAAACTACAGGAAATCAGCCATTAGAGAAAAAAGTCCAAAATATATCAAGGAAAAAAAAAATCCTCCAACTATTCATTAATCAAATTTATCCTTAAAAAATCAACCACAAGACGCTTGAATGTGCCAAGTGAATGCCAGGCCCCAGTTTAAAAATTACTAATTTAAACTTTTTTCAAACCTAATTTCTATTTTTTAAATCATATCCAGGAAATGTAAGGTGGGCTGTCATGTCCCTCAACTACGGTTGTTTACAGATCAAACTAAATTTTTGGAGATGTTGCGCTTCCAAAATGATAAATGTCGTTGAAACGATTAAATTTAAAAAAAGAACAATTTTTTTCAACTGAAAGCAGGGAGCAACATTAAATTTTAAAACGAAAAGAAACTATGACGTTTTCGAGGGGCGTTGCTCCGTCCTCAGTGTTTCGCTCTTTACTCTAAAGTTTACTTTTTGCTCCAATTCTATAAGAATAACTCCTGAAACAGAAGTGCCTTTTAATTAGGACAATAAGCTTTTTCAAGAGTTCGAAATTTTTTTAGCGTAATAAGTGATGTATTGAGGGGGAGGGGGCAATGAACTGTTTGATTGGATAAAAAACAAGTTTCCTCAACTAAAAGTAAGGAGAAATATTAAAGCTTAAAACGAACGGAAATTTTTGTATATATGAGACGTGTCCCCTCCTAAATACCTCACTCTTCAATGTCAGTTTTTTTTACTATTTAAAAAAAAATTCTCACTCTTTTCATCAGGGGTCGTTCTTAAAGAATTAGAACAAAAAGTCAAAATTTAGCGTAAATAGGGGTAAGAAAAGGAGGGGATAACCCCACAAAAGTTTTTCTATGGAAAGTTTCTGAAGCTGAGAATCCCCCTCTCCTGTTTAGTTTTATGTGGGAGGGGGACTAGTTGTACCCTAATCTTTTTGGTTGCTTAAAAAAAGCACTAGCTCTTTTAAATTCCGTTCGCGTGAGCCCCCTCCCGAGCTTCTAGGATCACTGGTTCGATACGATAAACCCTGGAAAAAAAATACCCATTGGAAGTGGCTGATGTCAATCTTGGATTTTAAGCTGATAGTTTTCACTTTTTTTAATAGGGTCTTATTGAATAAAAAATTCTTGTTCTTGGAGGGCACCGCAATTCCTCTCTCAAGAGGGTCTTATGTGACGCTAAAAATATTCCAGCAAGAAGGGATAAGCCGGTATCCCTCAAAGCCCGTACTGGATGCCTACTCTATATGTTTTTCAGAATTAAGGAGCAACATAATGCATCCCCCCCGCTTTGTGAAAAGAAGAGAAGAAAATAGATGCAATTTATTGCAAGTACAAATAAGCAACAGCCTTACCAGCAAGATATCGGCCAACAGCTCCATCAACATTAGTAACAGCTCAAAAGATAAAAGGAGCAATAACGATTCAAACAGTAACAGCGCTTCAAACAATAGTAGCAACAAGTCCAACAGCAACATCTCAACCAACGGCACATATAACACAGTCAGTGACCCATCCAACAATTGTGATGAATCAATGACAGCAGCAACAGCAATAGCAACTCGAAAAGTATAAATAATTCAAAAAAAAGCAGCGATAACTCAAACAATAACAGTGATGACGAATCTATAAGTTAGAACCCAACCAACAACACTAATAATCTTAACCAACGGCCCGCCCTAAAATAATAGTAACTAGTAGTAGTATCTCAATAGTAGTAAAATAGTACTAACTCTTAGATTTTTTGATTTTTTTACGAACGTTTTTGTTAGTAATAGACATGCGTTCCTTACAAATTAACTTATGTAACTAACTTCTATATGTGTGTATTTTTATTACGTGTATCAGGGGGTTCACCCCCTAGTCAATACCTTGTTCTTTACACTAAAGCTTGAAATTGGTCCCGAATCTTTAAAAATGACCCCTGTATCACAAAGGCCTTAGAATAAATAGTTGAAATTAATAAAATAATTTAGCGTAAAGAGCAAGGTATTGTGGAGGAGACAAACCCTCTTATATACGTAATATTTAATGTTCATATTAAGTTCTAATGCTGTTCATTACATCTGGGACTGGGGGGGGAGGATTAAGTCATCCCGAAGACATAGTTATTACGTTTTCGACTAAGTTGAACAGAATGGCTGTCTCAAAATTTTGATTCGGTGACTTTGGGAAAAAATGTGCGCCGAAGGGGGCTTAGGTGCTCACCATTCTTTTTGGCCACTTAAAAATGGCACTAGAACTTTCAATTTCCGTCAGAATGAGTCATCCCGTGACATACTGGGCCGATAACATCACCCCTGGGGAAAAAAATGAAAAAAAAAATAACAATGAAACACGCATCCGTGATCTATCTTCTGGCAGTAGGAGTCTCTGATACGTTGAATTTGATGGTGTGATTTTCGCTAATATTCTGTGACTTTTAGGGATATTTTAGAAAACCCCTATTTTCTAAAATAAGACAAATTTTCTCAGGCTCATAACTTTTGATGGGTAAAACTAAACTTGATAAAACTTACATATTTAAAATCAGCATTAAAATGCTATTCTTTTGATGTAACTATTGGTATCAAAATTTCGTTTTTTAGAGTTTCGGTTACTATTGAGCCGGGCCGCCGTTCGTTAGCAGTTCGTTACCACGAGCTTTTGATTCAATACATTTGCTCGCATTGGTTGGTTGTGCAATAAGCATTTCCTTTGCACAATATGAATCCTGCCAATGACCGCAATCTGGAAAGAAAAAAGTAGAGTGTTTTTGTCTTCCAATAAGAGATGCTAAGATGACGCAAAAAGTGAGCTGATAAACAGGAGTTGGGATAACAAACCCTAAGGCTTCTAAAGGCCAGATCGTTGTTTGTGCTTCATTGAAAACGATGTGTAATTCAAGCAGTGTCTTTTTATTTGTTATAGCATCAACAATAGCACAAGAAAAAGAGAACGATATCTCAATAGTAATCAAGATATACAAAAGAGAGTGGTAGTACTTGTCTTGCTTGCTTACCCCCCCCCCCCCCAAAAAAAAAAACAACCTTGAAACGGCACGATTTTCATTTGTAGTTTATTAAAAACGATAAGCATGTTGAACGCTGTGGTATTTATTCATCTAAACACAAAGAAGAACAATAATGTAAGAAAAAAAGCCAACCAAGCTTATTTCAAAATTATTAATGTAAATCGACCGATTATTTAACGTGTAATGATATCAATTTCTGGGAGTTTAATCTATCTATGATGCATTAATATCATAAGAGAAAAAAGTTTAAAACACATTTTGTTTTCAGTAAAGTTTAAATAACCTTCTGGTCCTTAGAAGGCTGTGGGACCGCTTTCCCTACGCTTATGTTTGTAGTAATTTCTGAGTCTTGTCAGTTTTTAGTTCCAAATAGTATTTGTGCATATGTCTTAGATTATTTTGATTGAATGTCTTCATATTAAGCAGCGAGGGAAAAACATATCAGTGACAAGGTATTCTTTAAAAAAGAAACCAACCCCAACTTGAAGGATTATAGCAACAGGGGTAGATTCAAAGGGAAGGAAAGACTTCGGCCCTCTAAAATTTTTTGGCGCCCTCGTTTGTACATTTATCTCGTTTTTGTTCATTTTTTTAAACGTACTTGTCAATTTGGTCAGTTATTTGCACTCTTTTCACACCTCCCCTCTAGTATTTTGCTCGAGATTTCCCTTTGTGTAACAAGAATACTTTTTAATCACTCTAAAATCTAACAGGAATTGCTACATTAGCTTTAGTCTTACCCCTCTCTTCCCTAGAGCACCTTTTCTACCATCGCTCTCCCGACATCTAATAGGCGGCTGTCAATTTCGCCCAAATTTTCCTATCTTTTTGGCTCTAAAGAATACATTTTATTTATCATCTCCCACTATGACAAAAATATAAAACTTACAGATAGTAAATAATATACCGTTTCCTCTTTTGGGAAAATAAAACAAAAAAGAAAATGAAGTGATTTTAATTTATAAAAGACACTTAAAAAGGGCACTAGGACTTTCAATATTCGTCAGAATGAGTCATCCCGCGACATTCTAGGACCACTCAGTCGATACGATCACCCCTGGGAAAAAAAGAAACAAACAAAAAGAAAACAAAAATAAACAAACACGCATCCGTGATCTGTCTTCTGGCAAAAAATGCGAAATTCCCACATTTTTGTAGATAGGAGCTTGAAACTTCTACAATAAGGTTCGCTTATAGGCTGAATCTGATGTTGTGATTTTCATTAAGAGGTTATGACTTTTAGGAGGTGTTTCTCCCTATTTTCTAAAATGAGGCAAATTTTCTCAGGCTCTTAATTTTTAATGGGTGTAAATGATCTTGATGAAACTTATATATTTAAAATCAGCATTAAAATGCGATTATTTTGATGTAACTATTGTATCAAAATTCCATTTTTTAGAGTCTCGGTTACTATTTAGCCGGGTCGCTCCTTACTACTGTTCGTTACCACGAAATGTTTGATTCAGCTCAGAATAAGTCGAGGGTTTTTTCCTGTATATGATATATGACAAAATTTTATTATTTAAAAAATGGCAAATATAACATCTAAAACATCAATATAACGTGTATATGACACATATAACATCCACAGATATGTTGACTGATAAAAAAATAAAATAAATATATAAAAAACAACGGAGAACTAGATTAAACATCATTGGATGACAACTAATCACAAATAAGCAGCTCAAATAATTGACAAAAAGGTTCAACACAGTAATGGTAAAGCGAGAAAATTTATCTCACTTTATCACGGGTATCGGTTTACTTCACAAAAAATATTTGGCACTATTCCAGAGTAAAACGTCAATTTAAAGAACAAGCTCAGGTAATTAAGTGGAAAATAAATACTAGAATCGAGAGCCACACCAGAGATACCATCAGCATCCATACTGAACTACATTTTAAACTTAATTGTAACTATACTTTGCGTCATAACAAAGTCAGTATTTATATTGGACTAATCGCTGAAGTTAAGCATTTCAACAGAATCTGCACTACGATTGGATTAAGTTAGAAATTTAACCATATAAAATCAGCTAATAGAGGAAAAAGTCCAAAATATATAAAGGAAAAAAATAAAAATAGAATTCTCCACCTATTTATAAATTAAATTTACCCTTTAAAAATCAACCAGAAGATGCTTGAATTTCCAAGTGAATGGCAGCCCCAAGCTTTAAAACTACTAATTTTATACTTTTTTCAATTCTAATTTCTATTTTTTAAATAATATCCAGGAAATGTGAGGTGGGCTTTCATGTCCCTCAACCACGACTGTTTACAGATCAAACTGAATTTTGGAGCTATAATGCTTCCAAAATAATAAATAACCTTGAAACAATTAAATTTTAAAGGAACAAGTTTTTTCAACTGAAAGCAAGGAGCAACACTAAATCTTAAAACGAATTCAAACTATTACGTATTCGAGGTACGTTGCTCTGTCCTCAATGCCTCGCTGTTTACGCTAAGGTTTGCTTTTTGTTCCAATTATAAAAGAATAACTCCTGAAAAATAAGTGCCTTTTAATTTTAAAAATAAGCTTTTAAAAGTTCTAAAAATATTTAGTGTAAGGAGTGAGGTATTTAGGGGGAAGGGGCAATGAACTGTTTGATTGGATAGTTTTTACTTTTTTTAAGAGGGTCTTATGTGATGCTAAAAATATTTCAGTAAGAAATGGTAAAGTGGTATCCCTCAGAGCCCGTATTGGATACCTACTCTGCATATTTCTCAAAATTAAGGAGCAATGTAATGCCTCCTCCCCTCCTTTGTGAAAAGAAGAGAAGAAAATAGATGCAATTTATTGCAAGTACAAAAAGGCAGCAGCCTTACCAGCAAGATATCGGCCAACAGCTCCATCAACATTAGTAACAGCTTAAAAAATAAAAGCAGCAATAACAACTCAAACAGTAGCAGCGCTTCAAACAATAGCAACAACAAGTTTAACAGCAACAACTCAACCAACTACATAAATAACCCAGTCAATGACCATTCCAATAATTGTGATAAATCAATACATGACAGCAGCAACAGCAATAGCAACTTGAAAGTAACATCAATTCCAAAAAGAGCAGCAACAACTCAAACAATAACAATGATGATGAATCCTCAAATTAGAACCCAGCCAACAACACTAATAGTCTTAGCCAACGGCCCACCCTAAAATAGTACAATAAAAACACCTAATACAGTAGCAACAACCCAAATAACATCTCCGGCGGCAATATCTCAGACTAGAGCCTCCGTACCTTAAGTAAAAACTAAAACCACAGCCCAAATATCTCTACCATCGATATAAGTAACCCAGCTAATAGCTCACTCAATAACTACAGCAGACCGATAAAAGCAGCATCAAATCAAAAGACAACAGCAACAGCTGAATAAAGAAGAATAAACAACTCAGCTATCAGTACAAGCAACGCAACCAACAACACTAAGATAAGACTCATGGCTTAATTAAGTCTAACTTAAGACTTTATGGCTTAACAGACAGCTCCAAATTTCCAATCCAATTTCCAATCCAATTTCCAAAATTCAGTAAACAAAATCCCTAGTAGTGGTTTGATCTTAGTTTGCCTTTTAGTCTAAAGCTGCTGTGAATAAAATAGTATTTACTTTGAAAAAACTTCAGTTTACAAATGTTAATAGCAACTGTAACAAGAATATACTAAATGGTTAATGGCCCTTCAATCTACTGCTTCTCTTTTTCTCAGTCTTTTGCTTCAGTCTTCCTTTTACTGCTTCTCAGTCTACTGCTTTTCTTCAAGTATTTATTCAAAGTCAAACTAAAAATTTTATCATCTATTAAATTTGACATTTCCCCTTTTAGCTTTTCTCTATTAAACTTTTCAGGATAATCGCCAGTAGGCTAAGAATAACGAATAACCCTGATGAAATGAAAATTCCTGACACACTTGGCAGAGGACCAATCAATTAGCCGTTCTTAACCCCTACTCTTGATGAAATTAAGTCATAGTCGTTACGCATGCACTCATTGGTTGGCTGTGCCATAAGTATTTCTTAGGTATAGTATGAGTTCTGCCTATGACCAAAATTTGGAATGATCAACTGGAGTTTTCTGTATCCCAATAAGGGATGTTTAGATGATAAAAAAAGTAAGTTGATACACAGGAGTTTGGGTAGCACAACCTATGGCTTCTAAATGCAAGAGCGTCGTTTCTGCTTTATTGAAAACGATTTTGCAGTTAAAGCAGTGTGTTTTTATTTGCTATAACTTCAACAACAGCACAAAAATAAAAAGATGTTTCAAAATCGATCAAGGTTTACGAAAGAGAGTGTTGCTGCTTGTCCCCTTGCTTTCCCTTCAAAACCTATAAATGGTACGAATGTCGTTTGTATTTTATTGAAAACGATAATTATGCTGAATACTATGGTGTTTATTCATCTCGACATCGACAAAACAATAATAAAAGTAAAAAAAAAAGCTAAGCCAAGGCCTAGCCCAGGGGATGGGGGCTAGAGGGTTTTACCCCTCTAGGCCCCTCCAATGTATGTCTGACTTGTAAAAACGTAACAAAAATGGATGAAAACAAATTATGTATGCATTTTTTGAGGTTTTTCGTGAAAACACCTCCCCCCTCCCAAAAAAATCCTTGAGTAAAACACCCCCGAAAATAAAAATCCTGAGTACGGCCCTGCACTAAACTAACCAAGATCATTTCAAATCTATTAATAAAAGTGGAACGATTGTTTCACATGTAATGATATTCCTTACTGGAAGTCAAATCCATTTACAATACGCTAATATTATACAAGAAAAAAGTTCAAAGCATATTTTATTTTCAGTAAATTTAAATTTACCCTATGGCCTTTAGAAGGCTTAGGGGGCACTTACCCTACTCCTATATGTGGTAATATCTGTTTCTTGTCAGGTTTTAGTTTTAAATGGTTCCAGTGTAGATGTCTTTTATAATTTTGATTCAACACCTTTGCACTATGCAGAGGGAAAATAACATACAGGGGTGGATCCAAAGGGGGGGGGGGGCTCCGTGGAATTTATTTTCTGGAAAAACCCATTTATCCAAATGGAAAGCTTCTCGCTCAGAAAATTCCATCAGAAACTCTTAGAAAATCTCCCCGCACGCAAAAAAACAAAGAATTACACTTCTACGGGCGGGGAGTGAAATTTGTTCAGTAATACAGGGGGGAGGGGGTATGCCGTCCCAAGAGTAATGTTTATTTGTCCTTTTAATTATCCTGGACAAAAGAGTTATCTCAAAAGTTTTATCAGATGACTGTGGGAAAAAGGGGACGTGGGAAGGGGCTAGTTACACTCCAATCTCTTAGGTAACTGAAAAAGAGCACTTGAACTTTAATTTCTGTTCGAATGAGCCCCTCTCGATATTCTAGAATTACTGGTTCGATACAGTAACCCTTTGGGAAAACGAAAAACTAAAAAAAGCATCTCTTGAAAGGCGTTGATGTCAAAATTGAATTTTAAGGTAATTGTTTTCATTTTTTTTCTCGACGGTCTTATAGCATGAGTGATTATAATATTTTATATATTATTATTTTAAATATAAAAAAATATTTTAGCACTAAGGGGTAAGCTAGTATTCCACAGAGCCCGTATTGGAGGCCTATTATATACATATCTCAGAATTAAAGAGCTATGGAATGCCCCTTCCCCTGCTTAGAAAGAAAAGAAGAAAGTGTGGCTGAAAATGTATTATAAGTAAAAAGAGCAACATCCATACCAACAAAAGGTTAGCCAACAGCTACCTGAATATTAGTAACAGCTCAAAACCAAAGCAGTAGTAACAACTCAAACTGTAGCGGCCGCTTCAAACAATAGTAACAACAAGTCTAACAGCAACAACTCAATCAACGACATTAATAGCAGAGTCAGTGGCCCATCCAACAATTGTGATAAATCATCATATGACAGCAGCAACAGCAAAAGAAACAGCAATTCTAAGAAGAGCTGCAAAAACTCAAACAATAATACCGATAAAGACTCTACCAAGAAAAACCCAACCAACAATACTAAAAATCTTAGCCAACGGCCAACCCAAAAATAGTATTAACTAAAAAAAAAAAAAAAAAAAAATAGAAACAGCAGCTATTACAGTAACAATTCAAATAACATCTCCAACGATAATTTCTCAGAAAGTGACACCAGTACCTTAAGCAGAAACTAAAACAGCAGCACAAAGAACTCTACTACAGCAGCTATTACAGTAACAATTCAAATAACATCTCCAACGATAATTTGTCAGAAAGTGACACCAGTACCTTAAGCAGAAACTAAAACAGCAGCACAAAGAACTCTACTAACAATATAAGTAACCCCGCTAACGGCTCACGCAACAGACACAGCAGACCGACATTTAACCGCATCACCGACTTAAACGACAATAGCAACAGTTGAATAACAAATAGTAACAACTCAGCTATCAGCACTAGCAACTCAACCAACAATGCTAACGTAAGACTAGACTGACAGTGGCTTAACAAACCAACAGCAGCAAACCAAACTAAAACAGCAGCACAAAAAAACTCTACTAACAATATAAGTAACCCCGCTAACTGCTCACGCAACAGACACAGCAGACCGACATTTAACCGCAGCACCGACTTAAACGACAATAGCAACGGTTGAATAACAAATAGTAACAACTCAGCTATCAGCACTAGCAACTCAACCAACAATGCTAACGTAAGACTCGACTGACAGTGGCTTAACAAAGCAACAGCAGCAAACCAAACTAAAACAGCAGCACAAGGAACTCTACTAACAATATAAGTAACCCCGCTAACGGCTCACGCAACAGACACAGCAGACCGACATTTAACCGTAGCACCGACTTAAACGACAATAGCAACAGTTGAATAGCAAATAGTAACAACTCAGCTATCAGCACTAGCAACTCAACCAACAATGCTAACGTAAGACTCGACTGACAGTGGCTTAACAATCCAACAGCAGCAAACCAAACTAAAACAGTAGCACAAGGAACTCTACTACCAATATAAGTAACCCCGCTAACGGCTCACGCAACAGACACAGCAGACCGACATTTAACAGCAGCACCGACTTAAACGACAATAGCAACAGTTGAATAATAAATAGTAACAACTCAGCTATCAGCACTAGCAACTCAACCAACAATGCTAACGTAAGACTCGACTGACAGTGGCTTTACAAACCACAACAAATTTCCGATCAACACCATAGTGTAAATAGTTCTTGATAGCAGTTGGAACTTAGGTTGCCTTTTACTAAAAAAAAATGTTATGAATAAAACAGTGTTTACTTTGAAAAAGCTCCAATTTTCAAAGTTTAGCAAAAACTGTAAGAAGAATACACTAGATGGTTAATAGTCCTCAATCTACTGCTTCTTTTCTTCTCAGTCTACTGCTGCCTCAGTCTTATTCTACTGCTTCTCAGTCTACTACTTCTCACCAAATATAAACTTAAATTCAAATTAAAATTTTTATCATTCACTCAATTCAAAATTACCCTTCTTAGCCTTTTTCTATTCAACTTTTCAGGATGATTGCTAGTAGGGTAAGAATAATCCTCACCTAGGCCTATTGAAAATAAAATGTTGCAAAATGGAGAGTTGTAAAAAGAGCAGATATTGGAATTTCCTTATGTTGATTTCTGACTGCTTATTGACTGCCTATGATATAAAAGACCCGGAATACCATCAGTGATCCAATAAGAGTGAAAGGCTGTCGGTGGAACTTCACAACAACAATTTATCCCAAGTCCTTTTCGTGTCCACCCACACTTATACAATATATTTTATTCTGACTCAAAATCTAAAAGTTGTAAAGGACAAACAATTGAATAAATCAAAATTTTTGATACACATGACAAAGGAGCAATTAATTAGCCGTTTTTGACGCCCGCTCTTGCTGAAATTAGGTCAAGGTCGTTACATCTGCACTCATTGGTTGGCTAAGCATTTCCTTTGCACAGTATGAATTCTGCCAATGACAGCAATCTACAAAGAAAAAAGTAAAGTGTTTTTGTATTCCAATAAGAGATGCTAAGATGACGCAAAAAGTGAGCTGATAAACAGGAGTTGGGATAACAAACCCTAAGGCTTCTAAATGCCAGAGCACTGTTTGTGCTTCATTGAAAACGATTTGTAATTCAAGCAGTGTCTTTTTATTTGTTATAGCATCAACAATAGCACAATAAAAAGAGAACGATATCTCAATAATAATCAAGGTATACAAAAGAGAGTGGTGGTACTTGTCGGGCTTGCCTCCGCCTCAAAATATCTAAGTGGCACGATTGTCATTTGTATTTTATTAAAACGATAAGCATGTTGAACGCTGTGGTATTTATTCATCTAAACACAAAGAAGAACCATAATATAAGAAAAATAAGCAAACCAAGCTTATTTCAAAATTATTAGTGAAAGTTGACCGATTATACAGAGAAGGGAAATAACTTGTCATTGTCTCATAATATTGTTTTTATCATTAATCTTTGTTAAACTTTATAGCATAATATAATAGTTAACAATACTAAATCAGCATCATCGAGTGATTCCTTCACAGTCAAAAACCTGTTTAAAAAATCATTTTTTAACTTTTTGGACACTATGGGCTTCACTCTTTACTATGTTAGTGCAACTATGACGCATGCCTTAAAACAATCAACTTATTATTGCATTTCCCTAAATAGGAAATATGTAGAACTCATTAAGGTTAAATTAAGGATCAGAACTTATGAGTCTGAGAAAACTTGCCAAATTTTAGTGAAATGATCATAAGGAACCACAATTACGTTTACTGTTGAACCATTATCCTTTCCGATCATATAACCTGCTATTGCTTGATTACTAAAGGCACAAAACGAACTTTGCATTTTTGCCCCTTTGCGTCAACGCCCCGCTCTTTCCGCTAAAGTTTGGCTTTTTGTCACAATTCTACTTTAAAAAAAAATAAAAGTACTTTAGCGTAAAGAGCGAGGCGTTGAGGAGGGTACAACCCCTTTCATATACGAATAATTTCTGTTCGTTCTAAGTTTTAATGTCGCTCCGTACTAGCACTTAAAAAAAGTTGTTTTTTTATTTGATTTCTGAACGTTTTTGAATTAATACATGTTTTGATTTTGGCTCGCCGCACATGAATGAATAAAAAGAAAATTAAATTTCGTCAATACCTTGCTCTTCACAATAAAGTTTGAATTTATTCCCAAATCTTTAGGAATGACCCACAAATCACAAAGGCCTTAGAATAAATAGTTGAAATTACTGAAAATACTTTAGTGTAAAGAGCAAGGTATTGTAGAGGAGACGAACCCCCTTACATACGTATTATTTTATGTTCGTTTTATATTCAAGTTAAATTTCAGACACGCTATGAAAATGTATGGCATCTATATCTATAATGAAACAATTAAATTTAAAAGGAACAAGTTTTTTCAACTGAAAGCAAGGAGCAACATTAAATCTTAGAACGATTCAAACTAAAACGTATTCGAGGGGCGTTGCTCTGAAATAAGCTTTTAAAACTTCTAAAAATACTTAGTGTAAGGAGTGAGATATTTAGGGGAAAGGGGTAATGAACTGTTTGATTGGATAGTTTTTACTTTTTTTTAAGAGGGTCTTATGTGATGCTAAAAATATTTCAGCAAGAAGGGGTAAACTGGTATCCCTCAGAACCCGTATTGGATACCTACTCTGCATATTTCTCAAAATTAAGGAGCAATGTAATGCCTCCTCCCCTCCTTTGTGAAAAGAAGAGAAGAAAATAGATGCAATTTACTGCAAGTACAAAAAAGCAGCAGCCTTACCAGCAAGATATCGGCCAATAGCTCCATTAGTAACAGCTCAAAAAATAAAAGCAGCAATAACAACTCAAACAGTAGCAGCGCTTCAAATAATAGCAACAACAAGTTTAACAGCAACAACTCAACCATCGACATTAATAATGCAGTCAGTAACCCACCCAACAATTGTGATAAATCAATATATGACAGCAGCAACAGCAATAGCAACTTGAAAGTAACATCAATTATAAAAAGAGCAGCAACAACTCAAACAATAACAATAATGATGAATCTACAAATTAGAACCCAGCCAACAACACTAATAGTGTTAGCCAACGGCCCGCCCTAAAATAGTACAAAAAACACCTAATACAGTAACAACAACCGAAATAACATCTCCGGTGGCAATATCTCAGACTAGAGCCTCCGTACCAAAGTAAAAACTAAAACCACAGCACAAACATCTCTACCATCAATATAAGTAATCCAGCTAATGATTCACTCATTAACTACAGCAGACCGATAAAAGCAGCATCAACTCAAAAGACAACAGCAACAGCTGAATAAAGAAAAGTAAACAACTCAGCTATCAGCACAAGCAACTCAACCGACAACACTAAGATAAGACTCAACTAACAGTGGCTTAACAGACAGCTCCAAATTTCCAATCAGTGCTTTAGTGAACAAAACCCATGTAGTGGTTTGATCTTAGTTTGCCTTTTAGTCTAAAGCTGTTGTGAATAAAATAGTATTTACTTTGAAAAAACTTCAGTTTACAAATGTTAGTAGCAACTGTAACAAGAATATACTAAATGGTTAATGGCCCTTCAATCTACTGCTTCTCTTTTTCTCAGTCTTTTGCTTCAGTCTTCCTTTTACTGCTTCTCTGTCTACTGCTTTTCTTCAAGTATTTATTCAAAGTCAAATTAAAATTTTTATCATCTATTAAATTTGACATTTCCCCTTTTAGCTTTTCTCTATTAAACTTTTCAGGATAATCGCCAGTAGGCTAAGAATAGCGAATAACCCTGATGAAATGAAAATCCCTGACACACTTGGCGAAGGACCAATCAATTAACCGATCTTAACCCCTGCTCTTGATGAAATTAAGTCATAGTCGTTACACATGCACTCATTGGTTGGCTGTGCCATAAGTATTTCTTAGGTATAGTATGAGTTCTGCCTAAAACCAAAATCTGGAATGATCAACTGGAGTTTTCTGTATCCCGATAAGGGATGTTTAGATGATGAAAAAAGTAAGTTGATACACATGAGTTTGGGTAACACAACCTATGACTTCTAAATGCAAGAGCGTCCTTTCTGCTTTATTGAAAATGACTTGCAGTTCAAGCAGTGTGTTTTCATTTGCTATAACTTCAACAATAGCACAAAAATAATAAGATGCTTCAAAATCGATCAAGGTTTACGAAAGAGAGTGTTGCTGCTTGTCCCCTTGCTTTCCCTTCAAAACCTATAAATGGCACGAATGTCGTTTGTATTTTATTGAAAACGATAATTATGCTGAATACTATGATGTTTATTCATCTAAACATCGACAAAAAAATAATAAAAGTAAAGAAAAAAATACTAAGCCAAGGTCTAGCTCGGGGGATGGGGGCTAGAGGGTTTTACCCCTCTAGGCCCCACCAATGTATGTCTGACTTGTAAAAACGTAACAAAAATGGATGAAAACAAATTATGTATGCGTTTTTTGAGGTTTTTCGTGTAAACACCTCCCCCCTCCCGAAAAAATCCTTGAGTAAAACACCCCTGAAAATAAAAATCCTAAGTACGGCCATGCACTAAACTAACCAAGATCATTTCAAATCTATTAATAAAAGTGGAACGATTGTTTCACATGTAATGATATTCCTTACTGGAAGTTAAATCCATTTACAATACGCTAATATTATACAAGAAAAAAGCTCAAAGCATATTTTATTTTCAGTAAATTTAAATTGACCCTATGGCCTTTAGAAGGCTTAGGGGGCGCTTACCCTGATCCTATATGTGGTAATATTTGTTTCTTGTCAGGTTTTAGTTTTAAATGGTTCCAGTGTAGATGTCTTTTATAATTTTGATTCAACACCTTTGCACTATGCAGAGAGAAAAAATTACATACAGGGGCGGATCCAAAGGGGGGAGGGGGGCTCCGTTGAAATTTTTTTCTGGAAAAACACATTTATCCAAATGGAAAGTTTCTCGCTCAGAAAATTCCCTCAGAAACTCTTAGAAAATCTCCCTGTACGCAAAAAACACAAAGAATTTCACCTCTATAAGCGGGGAGTGAAATTTGTTCAGTAATACAGGGGGGAGGGGGCATGCCGTCCCACTAGTCATGTTTATTTGTCCTTTTAATTATCCTGGACAAAAGAGTTATCTCAAAAGCTTTATCAGATGACTGTGGGAAAAAGGTGACGTGGGAAGGGGCTAGTTGCACTCCAATCTCTTAGGTAACTGAAAAAGAGCACTTGAACTTTAATTTCTGTTCGAATGAGCCCCTCTCGATCTTCTAGAATTACTGGTTCGATACAGTAACCCTTTGGGAAAACGAACAAATAAAAAAAGCATCTCTTGAAAGGCGTTGATGTCAAACTTGAATTTAAAGGTAATTGTTTTCACTTTTTTCTCGACGGTCTTATAGCATGAGTGATTCCTGTTCTTGGAAGAAATCGCATATCCTTCCTGAAGAGGGTTTATGTGACGCTAAAAATATTCTAGCAATAAGGGGTAAGCTAGTATTCCACAGAGCCCGTATTGGAGGCCTATTATATACATATCTCAGAATTAAAGAGCTATGGAATGCCCCTTCCCCTGCTTAGAAAGAAAAGAAGAAAGTGTGGCTGAAAATGTATTACAAGTAAAAAAAGCAACCTCCCTATCACCAGAAGGTCAGCCAACAGCCACATGAACATTAGTAACAGCTCAAAACCAAAGCAGTAGTAACAACTCAAACTGTAGTGGCTGCTTCAAACAATAGTAACAACAAGTCTAACAGCAACAACTCAATCAACGATATTAATAACACAGACAGTGGCCCATCCAGAAATTGTGATAAATCATCATATGACAGCAGCAACAGCAATAGCAATGAAAAAAGTAATAGCAATTCTAAAAAGAGCTGCAAAAACTCAAACAATAATAGCGACAAAGACTCTACCAACAAGAACCCAACCAACAACACTAAAAATCTTAGCCAACGGCCCACCCAAAAATAGTATAAACTAAAAAAACAATAGGAACAGCAGCTATTACAGTAACAACTCAAATAACATCTCCGACGATAATCAAACAGTTCGTGGTAACGAAGCTGTAGTAAGGAGCGACCCGGCTCAATAGTAAACGAAACTCTAAAAAACGGAATTTTGATGCTAAAATATACATCAAAAGAATCAGATTTTCATGCTAATTCTAAATATATAAGTTTAATCAAATTTAGTCTTTGTCATCAAAAGTTACGAGCCTGAGAAAATTTGCCTTATTTTAGAAAATAGGGGAAAACGCCCCCTAAAGGTCACTGAATCTTAACAAAAATCACACCATCGCATTTGGCGTATCAGAGAACCCTATAGCAAAATTTTGAAGGTCCTATCTACAAAAATGTGGTATTTCGTATTTTTTGCCAGAAGACAAATCACGGGTGCGTGTTTATTTGTTTTTTTTTTTTTTTTTTCCCAGGGGTCATCGTATCGACCAAGTGGTCCTAGAATGTCGCAAGAGGGCTCCTTCTAACGGATATGAAAAGTTCTAGTGCCCTTTTAAAGTGACCAAAAATATTGGAGGGCACCTAGGCCCCCTCCCACACTCGTTTTTCTCCAAATTCAACAGATAAAATTTTTGAGATAGCCATTTTGTTCCGCATAGTCAAAAACCATGATAGCTATGTCTTTAGGAATGACTTATTCCCCCACACTCCCTGGGGGAGGGGCTGCAAGTTATAAATTTCGACCAGTGTTTACATATAATAATGGTTATTGGGAAGTGTACAGTCATTTTCAGGGGATTTTTTTTTGGTTCTGGGGGTGGGGTTGAGGGGAGGGGCTATGTGGGAGGATCTTTTCTTGGAGAAATATGTCATGGGGGACCAGAAATTCAATGAAAAGGGTGTAGGATTTTCTAAAATAACTATAAAAAAACAATGAAAAAATAAACATGGAAAAGTTTTTTCAATTGAAAGTAAAGAGTAGCATTGAAACTTAAAAAGAACAGAGATTATTACGCATATGAGGGGTTCTAAAAAACTTTACCATAAAGAGCGAGGTATTTAGGAGCAGATAAATACCTCACTCTTTATGCTATAGTATTTTTAGTAATTTCAACTATTTATTCTACGGCCTTTCTGATTCAGGGGTCATTTTAAAGAATTGGGACAAAACTTACGATTTAGTGTATAGAACGAGGTATTAACGAGGGTACAAACCCCCTCATATACAAAAAAAATTAAAGAATATAAAAGTTTGTTACGTAAGTTAATTTTTAAGTTACTTATATTTTTACTAATAAAAAAAATTCATTAAAAATTAAAATTTATAGTTGCCTTTTTATGTAACCGAAAAATTGCACGGCAACTAGGCCTCCTTCCCCATCCCTTAATTCTCAAAATCGTCTGATCAAAACTAAGAGAAAGCCATTTAGCCAAAAAAGGATTTAATAAGCTAATTTCATTTTAATAAATTATTTGTGGAGAGCCAAAATCAAACATGCATTAATTAAAAAACGTTCAGAAATTACATAAAAAAACTAGTTTTTTTAACTGAAAGTAAGGAGCGACATTAAAACTTAAAACGAACAGAAATTACTACTTGTAGAAATTACTACTGTAGAAATTACTACAGAAATCTACTAACAATATAAGTCAACCAGCTAACGGCTCACGGAACAGACACAGCAGACCGACATTTAACCGCAGCACCGACTTAAATGACAGTAGCAACAGCTGAATAACAAATAGTAATAACTCAGCTATCAGCACTAGCAACTCAACCAACAGTGCTATCGTAAGACTTGACTGATAGTGGCTTAACATACCACAACAAATTTCAGATCAACACCACAGTGTAAAAAGTCCTTGGTAACAGTTTGAACTTAGGTTGCCTTTTACTAAAAAAAATGTTATGAATAAAACAGTGTTTACTTTGAAAAAGCTCCAATTTTCAAAGTTTAGAAACAACTGTAAGAAGAATACACTGGATGGCTAATAGTCCTCTATCTACTGCTTCTCTTCTTCTCAGTCTACTACTGCCTCAGTCTTATTCTACTGCTTCACAGTCTACTACTTCTCACCAAATATAAACTTAAGTTAAATTAAAGTTTTATCATTCATTCAATTCAAAATTACCCTTCTTAGCCTTTCTCTATTCAACTTTTCAGGATGATTGCTAGTAGGCTAAGAATAATCATCACCTAGACCTATTGGAAATAAAGTGTTGCAAAATGGAGAGTTAAAAAAGAGCAGATATTGGAATCTCCTTATGTTTATTTTTAACTGCTTATTGACTGCCTACGATATAAAAGACCCAGAATACCATCAGTGATCCAATAAGAGTGAAAGGCTGTCGGTGGAACTTCACAACAACAATTTATCCTAAGTCCTTTTCGCGTCCACCCACACTTATACAATATATTTTATTCTGACTCAAAATCTAAAAGTTATAAAGGACAAACAATTGAATAAATAAAAATTTCTGATACACATGGCAAAGGAGCAATTAATTAGCCGTTCTTGACACCTGCTCTTGCTGAAATTAGGTCATAGTCGTTACATCTGCACTCATTGGTTGGCTGTGCAATAAGCATTTCCTTTGCACAGTATGAACTCTGCCAATGTCCACAATCTGGAAAGAAAAAAGGTAAAGTGTTTTTGTATTCCAATAAGAGATGCTAAGATGACGCAAAAAGTAAGCTGATAAACAGGAGTTGGGACAACAAACCCTAAGGCTTCTAAATGCCAGAGCACTGTTTGTGCTTCATTGAAAACGATTTGTAATTCAAGCAATGTCTTTTTATTTGTTATAGCATCAACAATAGCACAATAAAAAGAGAACGATATCTCAATAGTAATCAAGGTATACAAAAGAGAGTGGTCGTACTTGTCGGGCTTGCCTCCCTCTCAAAATATCTAAGTGGCACGATTGTCATTTGTATTTTATTAAAAACGATAAGCATGTTCAACGCTGTGGTATTTATTCATCTAAACACAAAGAGGAACCATAATATAACTGACTTCCTTGCAACAGCCGGGATTGAACCTAGATCCCTCTATCGAGAGCTGTGGTCTCATCCACTGCACTATGACAAGGTTTCTTATATATTGATTTATATGTCAATATGTTAATATTCACATACTTTTAATCAAAAAATTGTAAAGGCTGATGTAAACTTGATTTAGGTTATGTAGCAATATGTTGCAATGTAAGCAAATATGTAGCTTTAAGAAATAGGAGTTGTTATATATATTCTCCAAAATCCAGAGAAAGGAAATTACTTGTCATTGTCTCATAATATTGTTTTTATCATTAATTTTTGTTAAACTTTATAGCATAATATAATAGTTGACAAAACTAAATCAGCATCGTCGAGTGATTCCTTCACAGTTAAAAACCTGTTTAAAAAATTATTTTTTAACTTCTTGGACACTATGAGCTTCACTCTTTACTATGTTAGTGCAACTATGACGCATGCCTTAAAACAATGGACTTATTATTGCGTTTCCCTAAATATGAAATATGTAGAACTCATTAAGGTCAAATTAAGGATCAGAAGTTATGAGTCTGAGCAAACTTGCCAAATTTTAGTGAAATCATCATAAGGACCCACAACTACCTTTACTTTTGAACCATTATCCTTTCCGATCATATAACCTGCTATTGCTTGATTAATAAAGGCACAAAACGAACTTTGCATTTTTGCCCCTTTGCGTCAACGCCCCGCTCTTTACGCTAAAGTTTGATTTTTTGTCACAATTCTACTTTTTAAAATAATAAAAATACTTTAGCGTAAAGAGTGAGGCGTTGAGGTGGGTACAACCCCTTTCATATACGGAATAATTTTTGTCCTTTTTAAGTTTTAATGTGGCTCCTTACTTGTACTTAAAATACATGCTTAATACGTAAAATACGTTTTTGAATTAATACATGTTTTGATTTTGGCTTACCGCCCGTCTATATATATAAAAATAAGTTGTCTGTGTGTTTGTCGAGTGACGTCATGTTTGTGTGTCGACTGACGTCAGGTTTGTCGACTGACGTCATTCTAAGGATTGAGCTGTATGCGTCATGAAGTTGTTTGTCGACTGACGTCATATTTGTCAACTGATGAAATTACATACCGGGACACCGGGACACAAATGACGACCGGGACACAAGGAATATAAATGACGACCGTGAACCTCAAAGAGAAATTACAGACTGGGACACCCGGACACAAATCATGACCGGGACACAAGGAATATAAATGACGACCGGGACACAGGGACACAACTACAACGGGGACGCCGGGGGCACAGGTGGGATACATAAATGACGACCGGGACACAGGGATTGTTCGAATAGAAATTACAGACCGGGACACCGGGACACAAATGACGACCGGGACACCGGGACACAGAGAATATAAACGACGACCGGGACACTCAAAGAGAAATTACAAACTGGGACACCGGGACACAAATGACGACCGGGACACAGGGACTATAAAAGACAAACGGGACACAGGGACACATCATTAGAATAATGAGGTATAGGTCTGAATACGAATTGTTTTACCCATGGACAATTATATGTTGCATGTTCAAGAGTCAGTAAACCTGACAATCTATTTATATGCAGAGACAATGGGACAGCGAAGAATGTTGTATATTCGCATGTTTTACGTAATTAAAAACATATATATATATATATATATATATATATGTATATATATATATATATATATATATATATATATATATATATATATATATATATATATATATATATATATATATATATATATATATATATATATATATATATATATATATATCTATTCACAGGTGGGACACAGGGACACAACTACAATGGCACGTAACTAATATAGCGCGTAATGACTCACGTGCGTGGGGGGGGGGGCTAGGGGGGCGCGAAGCGCCCCACCAGCTAGGTGTTGGGGTGGCGTGAAGCGCCGCTCCAACAGCTAGTGAATGAATAAAAAGAAAATTAAATTTCGTCAATACCTCGCTCTTTACAGTAAAATTTTAATTTATTCCCAAATCTTTAGGAATGACCCGCGAATCACAAAGGCCGTAGAATAAATAGTTGAAATTACTGAAAATACTTTAGCGTAAAGAGCAAGGTATTTTAGAGGAGACGAACCCCCTTACATACGTACTATTTTATGTTCGTTTTAAGTTTTAATGCTGTTCATTACTTCCAGTTGAAAAAATATATTTATTTTCTCATTGTTTTTTTTTTTAAATAATGCTAGAAAGATCTGATCCCGCTTCATGGAAATTATCTTCCCTCAGGATTAATTCCTACTTGGAAAAGAGACGTAACCCCCTTCCCCGACCCTACCCCACCCCAACGCGAAAAAGTCTCCCTGAAAGCGTCTGTACACTTCATAATAAACATTACTATCAATCAATCAATAATTTTATGGGCCCGTATAAAATGAAACGAAAGTGCCCAGTTGGAGTAAAGGAAAAAAAAGAAGAGAAAAAAAAAAGAAAGAATCAAAATATGACAAACAATACTAAATAAACGCACTGTAATATAGGTGGCTACGGTCTAGAGATGAAACAAATTCGGCACGTCGTTGGTCCACAGCTATAAATGGATCAGTATCACCATATAGCTGCGTAACTTTGCGGTTACGAGCCCAAAGAGGGAGACTTAGAAGATACTTTGCATACTTGTAATATAGATCACGGACTGTCCGCAAATCAGTCATGGTAAATAGCTTCCAAAAAGGAGCTAGGGCTAAGACATGAGGGATGGTGTAAGCGTTATAGAGTCTAGCCAAAACGTTCTTACTGTAACGTGTTTTAGCATTAACTAGTAGTCCATAAGCTGTTCTAGCCTTCGTGCTGAAATGCCCAAGTAGCCCTGAACACGTACTTTTAAGGTCAGTACCAAGGGGTGGACCCAGATAAGTCAAGGATGACGAAATTTCGATATCATTATACTCCTCACTTAAACTTGCAAAATTATTCTCTATTAAAGCCATGGTTTTACTCAAATTAAGAATATAGTCAGCATAATTCAAGAGCGATAGGTCCAAGCCACGAAAAATAAAGCTCGTATCAACTTTCTTCTGGGCATTGATAACACTGTTATTAAATAGCGGTGGTGAGGGTATAGCACCTTGTCGGATATACCCTTGTCGGATAGCACCTTTATGTACGGGAATGGACCTGTCAATTAAATCAGAGTTTTTACCAGAAAGTGACTTAACCTTTACATTTAATCTCTGATACATGTTTCGAAGAGTAGCTATTACAGAACTGTTCATACCACGAAGCAGAGCCGCTAGTAATAGGGTGGCAAATTAGTAATTTTAGTTGAATAACGAAATTCGTCCTTTCTCCTTTAATGTTACTTAAAAAGCTTGACTTGTTGTATATTCAATTCTTCTTTTCTTTTATATCCTTTATAGACGCTAAAATAACACGTTCCTTATTAAATTGTAATTTTCTGAAATATTTATATTCAAACGGATAAAATCAAACGGATAAAATTAACCCTTGACTGGGCTGCCCCCTTAATTCAACAATCTGTCTTGGCTTTTTTCTACAATTGGCCATGACTTCCACTTTTCCCACAACTATTCCCTCTTTTGTCAAATTCAAAGCTCGTATGCCCCCCTTAATTCAACAATCTGTCTTGGCTTTTTTCTACAATTGGCCATGACTTCCACTTTTCCCACAACTATTCCCTCTTTTGTTCAAATTCATTTGTGAAGGGACACACATGCATGCACGGAAAGGTGTAGCATAAATGGCAGACAGTAACAACGGCAATCAAACGGATAAAATTAACCCTTGCCCACTTAATTCAACAATCTGTCTTGGCTTTTTTCTACAATTGGCCATGACTTCCACTTTTCCCACAACTATTCCCTCTTTTGTCAAATTCAAAAATCAACGGGCGAGAACCTCCAACAGGTACAACTCTAGTTTGGCATTTGTGAAGGGACACACATGCACGGAAAGGTGTAGCATAAATGGCAGACAGTAACAACGGCAATCAAACGGATAAAATTAACCCTTGACTGGGCTGCCCCCTTAATTCAACAATCTGTCTTGACTTTTTTCTACAATTGGCCATGACTTCCACTTTTCCCACAACTATTCCCTCTTTTGTCAAATTCAAAAATCAACGGATGACTTGCCAAACTAGAGTTGTACCTGTTGGAGGTTCTCGCTGGGGAATAATAATAACATTATTATTGTTTTGTTATTTAGTTTAATTCGCACTTCCCTTTGCATTCTTTGTGATTTGTTGCCATTTCTTGTTCCAAGGCCTTTTCCTTAGCTGTTCCGAGTCATTTATGAGTCATTTGTCATCTTGTGTAATGTTACGCACGTCATACATACTAAATACTGATTCCTCTTTCCTGTTTACAAACTGACTCACATATGCTAAAGTAATATGTCCCTTTATTCGATTGTAATAATGCTATGGCTTATAACCGCTCACGCACGCTTAACTACCTCGTCCCTTCATTCCATTGTATTTGTGCTTTGTCTACTAACCGTCTTTTTTGGTATGTAACATTTTGTTTGCAATTGAATTTGATTTTTACTGCTTACTTTTTCATGCCTGTTTCTTTAGCTGTTCATAACAGATTGTCATCTTGTGTAATTTTGCCCTGCGTCATAGGTACTAAAAACGTTACGACCACTGCTGGGAGGGAATGACATAATTTATGCTCTTTACATTTAAATAATTATCACGTCTCTCACAAGATTTTTTTTCAAAAAATAAGGCTCTAAATGAATTTTCTAAACACTTGACTTATTTGAATTAGATTAGATCGTTTTCTCAGGCCATAAAATCTCAGGGTACTATTTTTCAAAAAGACAAAATACATACATAAATAAAAACACAGTTGTTCGATCCCACACAGACTCTATTGTCTGTTGAACTAATTGATTAAGCAAATCAATTAAATGAACTTTAATTGATTAAGAACTTTTAATTGATTAATTAAACTTTTAATTAATTAAGCAAATAAAATTCAAAAACAAGTACTGACAAAAATAGAAAGAAAAAAGAAAACAAAAGAAAGAGCAGACAAAAAGCGAAAAAAAGCAACACAACTAAAAAAAACAAGAAGAAGAAGAGGATGTGACAGAAGGATAAAGAGGTCATCCACAAAAGACAAAATCGACAACTGATATACAGTGTAAATGATGCTATATTTAAGAAACTCTTCTTTGGGCCGTCCTTTACTATAATAATAATAATGATAATAATTTATTCCAGAAAAAAGCCCGTGGGCCATAGGAAAACTACATAATACACAAACAACAAATTAACTACATTAAATTAAAACTATTTAAAGAAAACGCTCCCAATGCACCGCTGCAATCCTGACAAACCTTGCTATCCTTTTAATACTCAGGAAATTTGTATCTTTCATTCTATCTACCATCCATATCTCATTCAATTTTTCTTTACCATACATCTCACGCCTCCAATCATTCAATTCGACACATTCACACACAAAATGTATTAAACTTTCATCCTGAGATCCGCACATAGGAAAAGCAATAGATTCTACCTTCTCCCCTTTTCTCCCTTGATACTTTCTTTTCTAACCAATCAAAAATCCATTTCCCCTCCAATCCAAATAAGCCTTCAAATCCTCTCTACTTAACCCAACCTTCCTAAATACCTCCTCCCCCCAACTCCCCTTTATCTGTCTATACAATTTTAACGACCCTGAACGATCCAAACTTGCCCACCATATCTGTATTTCTTGATTCTTCAATCTCTCTTGTACCTCCCTTATTACTATTTCCTCCATACCCATAATCCCCTTTCCTTCATTCCACCATTCCCCTAATCCACACTTATCTAAGATATCCTTAATCTCCGCCGACCACCCTGTTTTACTATTCTGTCTCAACGCCTCTAAGTATGCTGCCTTTGCTACCCAATGAATTTTTCGTTAAGAATAATGCACCAATGTTATCGATAGATTTGCTTAAACTGTGCTTACTGCTATTTGCTGACGACATCGTATTACTGGCTGAAACAAAGGAGAAACTGCAACAATTATTAGAGATTACGGAGGTTTATTTGGAAGAGAAGAAGTTAATCCTGAACATATCGAAGTCAGTGGTGATGGTATTTGGTCGTAAAGCCATGGAAAGTGAAGATGTGAATTTTTTCTTTAAAGGTGAAACTATACCAGTGAATAATGAATTTGTTTATCTTGGGGTAAAGTTTACTAGTAATGGGAAATTCAGTGGGCATCTGGATCTAGTGAATGCAAGGGGGAGGTATATTAGTTGTGAAATAACGAGGAGTAGTCTTAGACGGATTAGAGATATTAGAGTACATAAGAGGATTTGGACAAGTAAGATAGTACCGGCGATGCATTATGGAGCAGAGATCTGGGGCTATCGGAAAGGTCCAAAACTTGAGGTGGTTATGATGAGATATTATAAGAGGATGTTAGGACTATGGGATTCGTTTAGTAATTTGGTAATCCAGGGGGATTTAGGGCTAGTATCGCTGCGATCTATGAGGCTAGTGACCATGGTGAGATATATGTTTTTCAGAATTAAGAAGCAATGTAATGCCTCCCCCCTCCTTTGTGAAAAGAAGAGAAGAAGATGGATGTAATTTATTGCAAGTACAAAAATCAACAGCGTTACCAGCAAGATATCGGCCAACGGCTTCATCAACGTTAGTAAAAGCTAAAAAAAATAAAAGCAGCAATAACAACTCAAATAGTTGCAGCGCTTCAAACAATAGTAACAACAAGTCCAACAGCAACATCTCAACCAACGGCATATATAACACAGTCAGTGACCCATCCAACAATTGTGATGAATTAACATGTGACAGCAGCAACAGCAATAACAACTCGATAAGTAACAATAATTCAAAAAAGAGCAGCGACAACTCAAACAATAACAGTGATGACGTGTCTACAAGTTGGAACCCAACCAACAACACTAATAACCTTAGCCAACGGCCCGCCCTAAAATAATAGTAACTAGTAGTTGTTACTCAATAGTAGTAAAATAGTAGTAACTCAAAAAACAACACTTCATACATTAACAACAACCCAAATAATATGTTTTGATTTTGGCTCACCGCACATGCATAATTAAAACGAAATCTACATTTTTTTTTTTGCTAAATGGATTTCTCATAGCTTTGATCAGACGATTTTAATTAAAAAAAAGGATGGACGAGGAGGCCTAGTTGCCCCCCAATTTAAGGTTGCTTAAAAAGGCAACAAATTTTTTTGATTTTTTTACGAACGTTTTAGTTAGTAATAGACATGCGTTCCTTACAAATAAACTTACGTAACTAACTTCTATATTTGTGTATTTTTATTACGTGTATCAGGGGGGTCAACCTCTAGTCAATACCTTGTTCCTTACACTAAAGCTTGAATTTGGTCCCAAATCTTTAAAAATGACCCCTGTATCACAAAGGCCTTAGAATAAATAGTTGAAATTAATAAAATAATTTAGCGTAAAGAGCAAGGTATTGTGGAGGAGACGAACCCTCTTATATACGTAATATTTTGTGTTCGTTTTAAGTTCTAATGCTGTTCATTACATCTGGGACTGGGGGGAGGATTAAGTCATCCCCAAAGACATACTTATTACGTTTTCGACTATGTTGAACAGAATGGCTGTCTCAAATAATTTCTTAGACCACACTGCTTTTCCATTTACGAAACAAATAATTGAAGAAAAAACGGGTTAAACCCGTTTTTTCTTCAATTATTTGTTTCGTAAATGGCTGTCTCAAAATTTTGATCCGGTGACTTTGGGAAAAAATGTGCGTGGAAGAGGGCTTAGGTACTCAACATTTTTTTTGGCCACTTAAAAATGGCACTAGAACTTTCAATTTCCGTCAGAATGAGTCATCCCGTGAAATAAGAGGACAACTGGGCCGATAACATCACCCCTGGGGAAAAAAATGAAAAAAACAACAACAATGAAATACGCATCCGTGATCTATCTTCTGGCAGTAGGAGTCTCTTATACGTTGAATCTGATGGTGTGATTTTTGCTAATATTCTGTGACTTTTAGGGGATTTTCCTCCTTTTTTCAAAAATAAGACCAATTTTCTCAGGCTCATAACTTTTGCTGGGTAAAACTAAACTTGATAAAACTCACATATTTAAAATCAGCATTAAAATGCGATTCTTTTGATGTAACTATTGGTATCAAAATCCCGTTTTTTATAGTTTAGGGATTTGGGATAACAAACCCTAAGGCTTCTAAATGCCAGAGCACTGTTTGTGCTTCATTGAAAACGATTTGTAATTCAAGCAGTGTCTATATTATAGCATCAACAATAGCACAATAAAAAGAGAACGATATCTCACTAGTAATCAAGGTATACAAAAGAGAGTGGTGGTACTTGTCTGTCTTGCCCCCTCCCAAACCTTGAAATAGCACGATTTTAATTTGTATTTTATTAAAAACGATAAGCATGTTGAACGCTGTGGTATTTATTCATCTAAACTCTTATTATTGAAAAAATAGAAAATATAACATCTGAAACATCAATATATCGTCTATATGACACATATAACATCCCTAGATATGTTGACTGATAAAAAAATAAATAAAAGACAACGGGGAACTAGATTAAATAACATTGGATGACAACTAATCACAAGTAAGCAGCTCAAATAATTGACAAAAAGATTCAACACAGTAATGGTAAAGCCAGAAAATTTTTCTCGCTTTTTCACGGGTATCGGTTTACTTCACAAAATATATTTGGCACTATTCCAGAGGAAAATGTCAATTTAAAGAACAAGCTCAGGCAATTAAGTGAAAAACAAATAATAGAATCAAGAGCCAACCTGGAGATACCATCAGTATCCATACTGAACTATATTTTAAACTTAATTGTAACCATACTTCGCGTCACAACAAAGTCGCTATTTATATTGGACTAATCGCTGAAGTTAAGCATTTCAGCAAAATCTGCACTGCAATTGGATTAGGTTGGAAATTAAACCATAGAAAATCAGCCAATAGAGGAAAAAGTCCAAAATATATGAAGAAAAAAAATAAAAAATAAATTCTCCACCTATTTATAAATTAAATTTACCCTTTAAAAACCAACCAGCAGATGCTTGAATGTACCAAGTGAATGGCAGCCCCAGGCTTTAAAACTACTAATTTTATACTTTTTTCAAATCTAATTTCCATTGTTTAAATCATATCCAGGAAATGTGAGGTGGGCTTTCATGTCCCTCAACCACGACTGTTTACAGATCAAACTAAATTTTGTAGCTATAATGCTTCCAAAATGATAAATGACCTTGAAACAATTAAATTTTAAAGGAACAATTTTTTTCAAACTGAAAGCAAGGAGCAACTTTAAATCTTGGAACAATTCAAACTATAACGTATTCGAGGGGCGTTGCTCTGTCCTCAATGCCTCGCTGTTTACGCTAAGATTTGCTTTTTTTCAAGTATATAAGAATAACTCCTGAAACATAAGTGCCTTTTAATTAGAAAAATAAGCTTTTAAAAGTTCTAAAAATATTTAGTGTAAGGAGTGAGGTATTTCGGGGGTAAGGGGCAATCAACTGTTTGATTGGATAGTTTTTACTTTTTTTTAAGAGGGTCTTATGTGATGCTAAAATTATTTCAGCAAGAAGGGGTAAACTGGTATCCCTCAGAGCCCGTATTGGATACCTATTCTGCTTATTTCGCAAAATTAAGGATCAATGTAATGCCTCCTCCCCTCCTTTGTGAAAAGAAGACAAGAAAATCGATGCAATTTATTGCAAGTACAAAAAAGCAGCAGTCTTACCAGCAAGATATCGGCCAACAGCTCCATCAACATTAGCAACAGTTCAAAAAATAAAAGCAGCAATAACAACTCAAACAGTAGCAGCGCTTATACCAATAGCAACAACAAGTTTAACAGCAACAACTCAACCAGCGACATTAATAACGCAGTCAGTCACCCATCCAGCAATTTTGATAAATCAATATATGACAGCAGCAACAGCAATAGCAACGTGAAAGTAACATCAATTCCAAAAAGAGCAGCAACAACTCAAACAATAACAATGATGATGAATCTACAAATTAGAACCCGGCCAACAACACTAATAGTCTTGGTCTACGGCCCACCCTAAAATAGTACAATAAAAACACCTAATACAGTAACAACAGCCCAAATAACATCTCCGGCGGCAATATCTCAGTCTAGAGCCTCCGTACCTTAAGTAAAAACTAAAACCACAGCCCAAATATCTCTACCATCGATATAAGTATAATGGCTCACTCAATAACTACAGGAGACCGATAAATAAAAGCAGCATCAACTGAAAAGACAACAGCAACAACTGAATAAAAAAGAGTAAACAACTCAGCTATCAGCACAAGCAACTCAACCAACAACACTAACATAAGACTCTTGGCTTAATTAAGTCAAACTTAAGTCTAACTTAAGACTTTATGGCTTAACAAACAGCTCCAAATTTCCAATCCAATTTCCAAAATTCACTAAACAAAATCCCCTGTAGTGGTTTGATCTTAGTTTGCCTTTTAGTCTAAAGCTGCTGTGAATAAAATAGTATTTACTTTGAAAAAACTTCAGTTTGCAAATGTTAGCAGCAACTGTAACAAGAATATACTAAATAGTTAATGGTCCTTCAATCTACTGCTTCTCTTTTTCTCAGTCTTTTGCTTCAGTCTTCCTTGCTGCTTCTCAGTCTACTGCTTTTCTTCAAGTATTTATTCAAAGTCAAACTAAAATTTTTATCATATATTAAATTTGACATTTCTCCTTTTAGCTTTTCTCTATTAAACTTTTCAGGATAATTGCCAGTAGGCTAAGAATAACGAATAACCCTGATGAAAAGAAAATTCCTGACACACTTGGTGAAGGACCCATCAATTAGCCGTTCTTAACCCCTACTCTTGATGAAATTAAGTCATAGTCGTTACACATGCACTCATTGGTTAGCTGTGCCATAAGTATTTCTTAGGTATAGTATGAGTTTTGCCTATGACCAAAATCTAGAAGGATCAACTGGAGTTTTCTATATCCCAATAAGGGATGTTTAGATGATAAAAAAAAGTAAGTTGACACAGGAGTTTGGATAGCACAACCTATGGCTTCTAAATGCAAGAGCGTCGTTTCTGCTTTATTGAAAACGATTTTGCAGTTCAAGCAGTGTGTTTTCATTTGCTATAACTTCAACAACAGCACAAAAATAAAAAGATGCTTCAAAATCGATCAAGGTTTACGAAAGAGAGTATTGCTGCTTGTCCCCTTGCTTTCCCTTCAAAACCTATAAATGGTACGAATGTCGTTTGTATTTTATTGAAAACGATAATTATGTTGAATACTAGGGTGTTTATTCATCTAGACATCGACAAAACAATAATAAAAGTAAAAAAAATAAGCCAAGGCCTAGCCCAGGGGATGGGGGCTAGAGGGTTTTACCACTCTAGGCCCCACCAATGTATGTCTGACTTGTAAAAACGTAACAAAAACGGATGAAAACAAATTATGTATGCATTTTTTGAGGTTTTTCGTGTAAACACCTCCCCCCTCCCGAAAAAATCCTTGAGTAAAACACCCCCGAAAATAAAAATCCTGAGTACGACCCTGCACTAAACTAACCAAGATCATTTCAAATCTATTAATAAAAGTGGAGCGATTGTTTCACATGTAATGATATTCCTTACTGGAAGTCAAATCCATTTACAATACGCTAATATTATACAAGAAAAAAGTTCAAAGCATATTTTATTTTCAGTAAATTTAAATTTACCCTATGGCCTTTAGAAGGCTTAGGGGGCGCTTACCCTACTCCTGTATGTGGTAATATCTGTTTCTTGTCAGGTTTTAGTTTTAAATGGTTCCAGTGTAGATGTCTTTTATAATTTTGATTCAACACCTTTGCACTATGCAGAGAGAAAAAATTACATACAGGGGCGGATCCAAAGGGGGGGGGGGCTCCGTGGAATTTATTTTCTGGAAAAACCCATTTATCCAAATGGAAAGCTTCTCGCTCAGAAAATTCCATCAGAAACTCTTAGAAAATCTCCCCGCAAGCAAAAATAAACAAAGAATTACACCCCTACGGGTGGGGAGTGAAATTTTTTCAGTAATACAGGGGGGAGGGGGCATGCCGTACCACTAGTAATGTTTATTTGTCCTTTTAATTATCCTGGACAAAAGAGTTATCTCAAAAGTTTTATCAGATGACTTTGGGAAAAAGGGGACGTGGGAAGGGGCTAGTTGCACTCCAATCTCTTAGGTAACTGAAAAACAGCACTTGAACTTTAATTTTTGTTTGAATGAGCCCCTCTCGATCTTCTAGAATTACTGGTTCGATACAGTAACCCTTTGGGAAAACGAAAAAATAAAAAAAGCATCTCTTGAAAGGCGTTGATGTCAAACTTGAATTTAAAGGTAATTGTTTTCACTTTTTTCTCGACTGTCTTATAGCATGAGTGATTCCTGTTCTTGGAAGACATCGCATATCCTTCCTGAAGAGGGTTTATGTGACGCTAAAAATATTTTAGCACTAAGGGGTAAGCTAGTATTCCACAGAGCCCGTATTAGAGGCCTATTATATACATATCTCAGAATTAAAGAGCTATGGAATGCCCCTTCCCCTGCTTAGAAAGAAAAGAAGAAAGTGTGGCTGAAAATGTATTACAAGTAAAAAGAGCAACATCCCTACCAACAAAAGGTTAGCCAACAGCTACCTGAATATTAGTAACAGCTCAAAACCAAAGTAGTAGTAACAACTCAAACTGTAGCGGCCGCTTCAAACAATAGTAACAACAAGTCTAACAGCAACAACTCAATCAACGACATTAATAGCACAATCAGTGGGCCATCCAACAATTGTGATAAATCATCATATGACAGCAGCAACAGCAAAAGTAACAGCAATTCTAAAAAGAGCTGCAAAAACTCAAACAATAATACCGATAAAGACTCTACCAAGAAGAACCCAACCAACAATACTAAAAATCTTAGCCAACGACCCACCCAAAAATAGTATTAACTAAAAAAAGAAAAAAATAGAAACAGCAGCTATTACAGTAACAATTCAAATAACATCTCCAACGATAATTTCTCAGAAAGTGACACCAGTACCTTAAGCAGAAACTAAAACAGCAGCACAAAGAACTCTACTAACAATATAAGTAACCCCGCTAACGGCTCACGCAACAGACACAGCAGACCGACATTTAACCGCAGCACCGACTTAAACGACAATAGCAACAGTTGAATAACAAATAGTAACAACTCAGCAATCAGCACTAGCAACTCAACCAACAATGCTAACGTAAGACTCGACTGACAGTAGCTTTACAAACCACAACAAATTTCCGATCAACACCATAGTGTAAAAAGTTCTTGATAGCAGTTTGAACTTAGGTTGCCTTTTACTAAAAAAAATGTTATGAATAAAACAGTGTTTACTTTGAAAAAGCTCCAATTTTCAAAGTTTAGCAACAACTGTAAAAAGAATACACTAGATGGTTAATAGTCCTCTATCTACTCCTTCTTTTCTTCTCAGTCTACTGCTGCCTCAGTCTTATTCTACGGCTTCTCAGTCTACTACTTCTCACCAAACATAAACTTAAAGTTAAATTAAAATTTTTATCATTCACTCAATTCAAAATTGCCCTTCCTCTATTCAACTTTTCAGGATGATTGCTAGTAGGCTAAGAATAATCCTCACCTAGGCCTATTGAAAATAAAATGTTGCAAAATGGAGAGTTGAAAAAAGAGCAGATATTGGAATTGCCTTGTGTTGATTTTTGACTGCTTATGATATAAAAGACCCGGAATACCATCAGTGATCCAATAAGAGTGAAAGGCTGTCGGTGGAACTTCACAACAACAATTTATCCCAAGTCCTTTTCGTGTCCACCCACACTTATACAATATATTTTATTCTGACTCAAAATCTAAAAGTTATAAAGGACAAACAATTGAATAAATCAAAATTTCTGATACACATGGCAAAGGAGCAATTAATTAGCCGTTTTAACGCCCGCTCTTGCTGAAATTAGGTCAAAGTCGTTACATCTGCACTTATTGGTTGGCTAAGCATTTCCTTTGCACAGTATGAATTCTGCCAATGACAGCAATCTACAAAGAAAAAAAGTAAAGTGTTTTTGTATTCCAATAAGAGATGCTAAGATGACGCAAAAAGTTAGCTATTAAACAGGAGTTGGGATAACAAACCCTAAGGCTTCTAAATGCCAGAGTACTGTTTGTGCTTCATTGAAAACGATTTGTAATTCAAGCAGTGTCTTTTTATTTGTTATAGCATCAACAATAGCACAATAAAAAGAGAACGATATCTCAATAGTAATCAAGGTATACAAAAGAGAGTGGTGGTACTTGTCGGGCTTGCCTCCTCCTCAAAATATCTAAGTGGCACGATTGTCATTTGTATTTTATTAAAAACGATAAGCATGTTGAACGCTGTGGTATTTATTCATCTAAACACAAAGAGGAACCATAATATAAGAAAAAAAGCAATTCAAGCTTATTTCAAAATTATTAATGAAAGTTGACCGATTATTTAACGTGTAATAATATCAATTCCTGGAAGTCTAATCTATTTATGATGCATTAATATCATAAAAGAAAAAAGTTAAAAAGAAAAAGAAAAACTTTCTTCTGGGCATCGATAACACTGTTATTAAATAGCGGTGGCGAGGTTATAGCACCTTGTCGAATACCTTTACGTACGGGAATGGCCCCGTCAATTAAATCAGAGTTTTTACCAAAAAGTGACTTAACCTTTACATTTTATCTACGAAACATGTTTCGGAGGGTAACTATTACAGAGCTGTTCATACCACGAAGCGGAGCCGCTAGTAATAGGGTGGAAAATTAGTAATTCCAGTTGAATAAAAGAAAAAAAATTATGAAGAACTAATCAAGAACAAATTGATTCAAACATAAGAAAAAAATTCTGAAGATACATTACAAATTACAATCCTTATTTTACATTACAATCCTTGCAACAGGCGGGATTGAACCTAGATCCCTTTATCGGGAGCTGTGATCTCATCCACTGCGCTATCACAAGGTATCTCATATATTGATTTATATGTGAATATGTTAATATTCACATACTTTTAATCAAAAAATTGTAAAGGCTGATGTATACTTGATTTAAGTTATGTAGCAATGTAAGCAAATATGTATCTTTAAGAAATAGGAGTTGTTATATATATTCTCCAAAATCCAGAGAAAGGAAATAACTTGTATTTGTCTCATAATATTGTTTTTATCATTAATTTTTGTTAAACTTTATAGCATAATATAATAGTTGACAATACTAAATCAGCATCATCGAGTGATTCCTTCACAGTTAAAAACCTGTTTAAAAAATTATTTTTTAACTTTTTGGACACTATAATAATAATAATAGTAATTTATTTTTAACCCACATCATAACAAGTTATGGCACTTGTGGAGTAACAAAAAGAAAAGAAAAAAAAATGAGATACACCACAAGTAAAACACACTACAAATAGAAAAAACATTATGCTACATTGAGATTAACCGAACAGACGGACCAAAGGATGATGAGGCGATAAATGATAAAAAGCTGATTCCGACAACCTTCCGTACATGAGGGTCAACTTTGCACTTATATCAGGGACATCAAACTTACGGATTATCTTCCTATTGCTATACCAAGGGGGGAGATAAAGTAAAAATTTACAATATCTGAAATAAAAAATCCGAATCTGATTAATATCTTTTTTCTTTAGAAGGGGATAAAGACCAGAAAGGTAAAGGACAGAATGATCACAAAATGTAGCATATAGTCTACCAAGTGCACGTCTATTATACTTCCCTCGATTAGCAACTATCTTAGAATAGCCCGTTTGAATTTTCTTTTGAACATCACGAACAGTGCACTGCCGTAGGCAAGAAATTGAATTCGTAACAGTAATACCCAACCACCGAAAGGTGGAAACAAAGGGTATTGAAAAACCGCGACAAGCTAAGGGAGCATTAGAGGAAGTCGGACCATTAAAAACTAGAAATTCACATTTCTCAACATTAAGAGAAGGACCAATATTAGAAAATAGACGTGAAACTTTTTAGACCATAAACGAGAGACCTTGCTTATTTTTACACAAAAGTAAAAGGTCATCTGCATAAGCAAGATAAGAAACATCTGAGAGTCCAATAAATTAATTTGATCTAATTTCATCTAAAATACCAGAAATGCACCTCACTCTTTACTATGTTAGTGCAACTATGACGCATGCCTTAAAACAATGGACTTATTATTGCGTTTCCCTAAATATGAAATATATAGAACTCATTAAGGTCAAATTAAGGATCAGAAGTTATGAGTCTGAGAAAACTTGCCAAATTTTAGTGAAATTATCATAAGGACCCACAACTACCTTTACTTTTGAACCAATAGCCATTCCGATCATATAACCTGCTATTGCTTCATTACTAAAGGCGAAAAACGAACTTTGCATTTTTGCCCCTTTGCGTCAACGCCCCGCTCTTTACGCTAAAGTTCGTTTTTTGTCACAATTCTACTTTTTAAAATAATAAAAATACTTTAGCGTAAAAAGTGAGGCGTTGAGGAGGGTACAACCCCTTTCATATACGGAATAATTTTTGTCCGTTTTAAATTTTAATGTGGCTCCTTACTTGCACTTAAAATACATGCTTAATACGTAAAATACGTTTTTGAATTAAGACATGTTTTGATTTTGGCTTACCGCACATCTATATATATATATAAATAAGCTGTCTGTGTGTGTGTGTGTCGACTGACGTCAGGTTTGTCGACTGACGTCATTATAAGGATTGAGCTGTATGCGTCATGAAGTTGTCTGTCAACTGACGTCATGTTTGTCAACTAATGAAATTACATACCGGGACACCTGGACACAAATGACGACCGGGACACAAGGAATATAAATGACGACCGGGAACCTCAAAGAGAAATTACAGACTGGGACACCCGGACAAAAATCACGACCGGGACACAGGGAATATAAATGACGACCGGGACGAAGGGACACAACTACAACGGGGACGCCGGGGGCACAGGCGGGATACATTAATAACGACCGGGACACAGGGATTGTTCGAATAGAAATTACAGACCGGGACACCGGGACACAGATGACGACCGGGACACCGGGACACAGGGACTATAAATGACGACCGGGACACAGGGACACATCATTAGAATAATGAGGTATAGATATGAATACGGATTGTTTTTCCCATGGACAATTATAGGTTGCATGTTCAAGAGTCAGTAAACCTGATAATCTATTTATTCAGATCCGTATTCAGATCTATACCTCATGATTCTAATGATTGCCTCAAGCTTTGTTGATGGTGATTGCTAATCGACCATTCCCTGTGTCGCCGTCGTCATTTATATATCCCCCTGTGCCCCCCAGCGTCCCCTTTGTAGTTATGTCCCCGTGTCCCGGTCTTCATTTATATTTCCTGTGTCCCGGTCGTAATTTGTGTCCCGGTGTCCCAGTCTGTGATTTCTCTTTGAGTGTCCCAGGTGTCATTTATATTTCTTGTGTCCCGGTTTCCCGGTCGTCATTTATATCCCCCTGTGCCCCCCGGCGTCCCCGTTGTAGTTGTGTCCCTGTGTCCCGGTCGTCATTTATATTCCCTGTGTCCCGGTCCTCATTTGTGTACCGGTGTCCCGGTGTGTATATACATTCGTTTTTTTAGTTTTGTTTTTCTCCTTTATTTTTCCTTTTTTTCCTTTTTTCTTTTTTTCTTTTTTAGTTTTTTTAGTTTTTTAGCTTTTTTAGTTTTTTTATTAGTTTTTAGTTTTTTTTTCTTTTTAGTTTTTTTTGTAGTCTTTACCTTTTTTTAGTTTTTTTAGTTTTTTTTTACTTATGTCCTGGTCGTCATTTATACTCCTTGTGTCCCGATCGTCATTTGTGTCCCGGTGCTTTGTTGATGGTGATTGCTAATCGAACATTCCTTTTGTCCCGGTCGCTTTCTCTTTGAGTGTCGTCATTTATATTCCCTATGTGCCGGTGTCCCGGTCGTAATTTGTGTCCCGATGTCCCGGTCTGTAATTTCGTCAGTTGAAAACATGACGTCAGTCGACACACAAACATGACGTCACCCGACAGACAGACCCACACACACACAGACAACTTATTTTTATATATAGATATATATATCTATCTCTATTCACAGGTGGGAAACAGGGACACAACTACAATGGCGTGTAACTAATATGGCGCGTAACGACTTACGTGCGCGGGGGGGCTTGGGGGGCGCGAAGCGCCCCTCCAACTAGGTGTTGGGGTGGCGCGAAGCGCCACCCCAACAGCTAATATATATATATATATATATATATATATATATATATATATATATATATATATATATATATATATATATATAGTTTGGGAACCTGGTCCCCAGACCAAGAGAAAATCTCATCTAAAATAATTAGTTTGTAGGATTCTTCCTTTACGAGAACAATTTTTTTTAATCTCGATAAGGTCAATACTAATATCTTTAAACCTTTGTCCCAAGAAAACCCAATGCAGAGGAAAAAGTACAAAACGTAATATTGGCTCCTCAAAAAGAACATTTTCGTTTTTAACAACTCGATGGCCGAACACTGTAAGTTTGTGGGCCAAGGGGACCATGGTCTAAGAGAAAACAACAGGGCACTGGTTCCCTAAATAAAAGTCTGAAAAATATGCTGTTTGACACGCGTGTCTGAAATTCATTGGACGAAAGAGGAACTAAAAAGTGCAGAATAAAGTAATATAATGATTTGAACTTAAAATGAATACTCACATCAAACATAAAGAAGAAAGATTCTGCTATGAAAGGGTACCAAACCAAACAAAATTAAAATGAATAATCATATCGAGGTTACCAGACAGGAATTACCAAAAACAATATACCGCCCCCCCTAAACTCTTTAAAGGCCAGAATGTCGTTTGTGTTTCAATAAAAACAATGTATATTTTAAACAGTTTCTTTATTAACAGATAACTTAAACAGTTAATGCTAAAGGATCTAAAATTTCTGAGATTTCCAGGAATTATTTTTAGTATATTTTAAACAATCTGTCTAGTTTATTTATTTTAACAGATGGCGTCTTACCACTGATCATGTTTGCGCATCATTGTCGTACTTCATTATTCCAACTTTGTAATGTTTCAATGCCTATGCTGACTGAAATATCTAATATATGCATTGCAAGATTCATCGTTTTATTATTTAGTTTCAAGTCATAGGGTTGCAAATCAGTAATTTCAGTAGAATTGAGAAATTTTGTTGTCTATTCAATTCCTCCTTTCTTTTTATTTTTTACAGACGCTAAAGTAACATGTTCCTATTTCAATTGTAATTTTCTGAAAAATCTAAATTCCGCAATAATATAATTATCGTGTTATCCCTATATTATCACATCCCTAGATATGTTGACTGATTAAAAAATTAATTAAAAAAAATAAATAAAAGACAACGGGAGAACTAAATAAAATAACATTGGATTACAACAATCACGAGTAAGCAGCTCAAATAGTTGACAAAAAGATTCAACATAGTGATGGGTCTATGATATATGACAAAATTTCATTACATATAACATATGTAATGACACATATAACATCCATAAATATTTTGACTGATAAAAAAAATGAATACAAAAAATAAATAAAAGACAATGGGAGAAATATATTAAATAATATTGGATGATAACTAATCACAAGTAGGCTAAGCAACTCAAATAATTGACAAAAAGATTCAACACAGTAATGGATCTATACGAATTGCAAAGATAAGAAAATTTATTTCGCTTTACCACGGGTATCGGTTTACTTCACGAAAAATATTTGGCACTATTCCAGAGGAAAATGTCAATTTAAACAACAAGCTCAGTTAAGTTGAAAATCCATGCTAAGATCAAGAGCCACCCTGGAGATACCATCAGTACCCATACTGAACTACATTTTAAACTTAATTGTAACCATACTTTACGTCACAACAAAGTCGCTATTTATATGGGACTAATCGCTGAAGTTAAGCATTTCAAAAGAATCTGCACTACGATTGGATTAAGTTAGAAATTAAACCATAGAAAATCAGCTAATAGAGGAAAAAGTCCAAAATATATCAAGGAAAAAAAAAAATCCTCCAACTATTCATTAATCAAATTTATCCTTAAAAAAATCAACCACCAGACGCTTGAATGTGCCAAGTGAATGCCAGGCCCGAGTTTAAAAATTACTAATTTAAACTTTTTTCAAACCTAATTTCTATTTTATAAATCATATCCAGGAAATGTGAGGTGGGCTGTCATGTCCCTCAACTACGGTTGTTTACAGATCAAACTAAATTTTTGGAGATGTTGCGCTTCCAAAATGATAAATGTCCTTGAAACAATTAAATTTAAAAAAAGGAACAATTTTTTTCAACTGAAAGCAGGGAGCAACATTAAATTGTAAAACGAAAAGAAACTGTGACGTTTTCGAGGGGCGTTGCTCCGTCCTCAGTGCCTCGCTCTTTACTCTAAAGTTTACTTTTTGCTCCAATTCTATAAGAATAACTCCTGAAACAGAAGTGCCTTTTAATTAGGACAATAAGCTTTTTCAAGAGTTCGAAATTTTTTTAGCGTAATAAGTGATGTATTGAGGGGGAGGGGGCAATGAACTGTTTGATTGGATAAAAAACAAGTTTCCTCAACTAAAAGTAAGGAGAAATATTAAAGCTTAAAACGAACGGAAATTTTTCCATATATGAGACGTGTCCCCTCCTAAATACCTCACTCTTCAATGTCAGTTTTTTTTTACTATTTAAAAAAAAAATTCTTATTCTTTTCATCAGGGGTCGTTCTTAAAGAATTAGAACAAAAAGTCAAAATTTGGCGTAAATAGGGGTAAAAAAAGGAGGGGATAACCCCACGAAAGTTTTTCTATGGAAAGTTTCTGAAGCTGAGAATCCCCCTCCCCTGTTTAGTTTTATGTGGGAGGGGGACTAGTTGTACCCTAATCTTTTTGGTTGCTTAATAAAAGCACTAGCTCTTTTAAATTCCGTTAACGTGAGCCCCCTCCCGAGCTTCTAGGATCACTGGTTCGATACGATAAACCCTGGAAAAAAATACCCATTGGAAGTGGCTGATGTCAATCTTGGATTTTAAGCTGATAGTTTTCACTTTTTTCAATAGGGTCTTATTGAATAAAAAATTCTTGTTCTTGGAGGGCACCGCACTTCCTCTCTCAAGAGGGTCTTATGTGACGCTAAAAATATTCCAGCAAGAAGGGATAAGCCGGTATCCCTCATAGCCCGTACTGGATGCCTACTCTATATGTTTTTCAGAATTAAGGAGCAACATAATGCATCCCCCCCGCTTTGTGAAAAGAAGAGAAGAAAATAGATGCAATTTATTGCAAGTACAAATAAGCAACAGCCTTACCAGCAAGATATCGGCCAACAGCTCCATCAACATTAGTAACAGCTCAAAAGATAAAAGGAGCAATAACGATTCAAACAGTAACAGCGCTTCAAACAATAGTAGCAACAAGTCCAACAGCAACATCTCAAACCAACGGCATATATAACACAGTCAGTGACCCATCCAACAATTGTGATGAATCAATGACAGCAGCAACAGCAATAGCAACTCGAAAAGTATAAATAATTCAAAAAAGAGCAGCGATAACTCAAACAATAACAGTGATGACGAATCTATAAGTTAGAACCCAACGAACAACACTAATAATTTTAACCAACGGCCCGCCCTAAAATAATAGTAACTAGTAGTAGTATCTCAATAGTAGTAAAATAGTACTAACTCTAAAAAACAACACTTCATACAGTAACAATAACCCAAATAATATGTTTTGATTTTGGCTTATCGCACATGCATAATTAAAACGAAATTTACATGTTTTTTTTTTGCTAAATGGCTTTCTCATAGTTTTGATGAGACGATTTAAAAAAAGGGGTGGACGAGGAGGCCTAGTTGCCCCCCAATTTTAGGTTGCTTAAAAAGGCAACTAGATTTTTTGATTTTTTTACGAACGTTTTTGTTAGTAATAGACATGCGTTCCTTACAAATTAACTTATGTAACTAACTTCTATATGTGTGTATTTTTATTACGTGTATCAGGGGGTTCACCCCCTAGTCAATACCTTGTTCTTTACACTAAAGCTTGAAATTGGTCCCGAATCTTTAAAAATGACCCCTGTATCACAAATGCCTTAGAATAAATAGTTGAAATTAATAAAATAATTTAGCGTAAAGAGCAAGGTATTGTGGAGGAGACAAACCCTCTTATATACGTAATATTTTATGTTCTTATTAAGTTCTAATGCTGTTCATTACACCTGGGACTGGGGGGGAGGATTAAGTCATCCCGAAGACATAGTTATTACGTTTTCGACTAAGTTGAACAGAATGGCTGTCTCAAAATTTTGATTCCGTGACTTTGGGAAAAAATGTGCGCCGAAGGGGGCTTAGGTGCTCACAATTTTTTTTGGCCACTTAAAAATGGCACTAGAACTTTCAATTTCCGTCAGAATGAGTCATCCCGTGACATACTGGGCCGATAACATCACCCCTGGGGAAAAAAATGAAAAAAAAAAAAATAACAATGAAACACGCATCCGTGATCTATCTTCTGGCAGTAGGAGTCTCTGATACGTTGAATTTGATGGTGTGATTTTCGCTAATATTCTGTGACTTTTAGGGATATTTTAGAAAACCCCTATTTTCTAAAATAAGACAAATTTTCTCAGGCTCATAACTTTTGATGGGTAAAACTAAACTTCATAAAACTTACATATTTAAAATCAGCATTAAAATGCTATTCTTTTGATGTAACTATTGGTATCAAAATTCCGTTTTTTAGAGTTTCGGTTACTATTGAGCCGGGCCGCCGTTCGTTAGCAGTTCGTTACCACGAGCTTTTGATTCAATACATTTGCTCGCATTGGTTGGTTGTGCAATAAGCATTTCCTTTGCACAATATGAATCCTGCTAATGACCGCAATCTGGAAAGAAAAAAGTAGAGTGTTTTTGTCTTCCAATAAGAGATGCTAAGATGACGCAAAAAGTGAGCTGATAAACAGGAGTTGGGATAACAAACCCTAAGGCTTCTAAAGGCCAGAGCGTTGTTTGTGCTTCATTGAAAACGATGTGTAATTCAAGCAGTGTCTTTTTATTTGTTATAGCATCAACAATAGCACAAGAAAAAGAGAACGATATCTCAATAGTAATCAAGATATACAAAAGAGAGTGGTGGTACTTGTCGGGCTTGCTTACCCCCCCCCCCCCAAAAAAAAACAACAAAAAACCTTTAAACGGCACGATTTTCATTTGTAGTTTATTAAAAACGATAAGCATGTTGAACGCTGTGGTATTTATTCATCTAAACACAAAGAAGAACAATAATGTAAGAAAAAAAGCCAACCAATCTTATTTCAAAATTATTAATGTAAATCGACCGATTATTTAACGTGTAATGATATCAATTTCTGGGAGTTTAATCTATCTATGATGCATTAATATCATAAAAGAAAAAAGTTTAAAACACATTTTGTTTTCAGTAAAGTTTAAATGACCTTCTGGTCCTTAGAAGGCTGTGGGACCGCTTTCCCTACGCTTATGTTTGTAGTAATTTCTGTGTCTTGTCAGTTTTTAGTTCCAAATAGTATTTGTGCATATGTCTTAGATTATTTTGATTGAATGTCTTCATATTAAGCAGCGAGGGAAAAACATATCAGTGACAAGGTATTCTTTAAAAAAGAAACCAACCCCAACTTGAAGGATTATAGCAACAGGGGTAGATTCAAAGGGAAGGAAAGACTTCGGCCCTCTAAAATTATTTGGCGCCCTCGTTTGTACATTTATCTCGTTTTTGTTCATTTTTTTAAACGTACTTGTCAATTTGGTCAGTTATTTGCACTCTTTTCACACCTCCCCTCTAGTATTTTGCTCGAGATTTCCCTTTGTGTAACAAGAATACTTTTTAATCACTCTAAAATCTAACAGGAATTGCTACATTAGCTTTAGTTTTACCCCTCTCTTCCCTCGAGCACCTTTTCTACCATCGCTCTCCCGACATCTAATAGGCGGCTGTCAATTTCGCCCAAATTTTCCTATCTTTTTGGCTCTAAAGAATACATTTTATCTATCATCTCCCACTATGACAAAAATATAAAACTTACAGATAGTAAATAATATACCGTTTCCTCTTTTGGGAAAATAAAACAAAATAGAAAATGAAGTGATTTTAATTTATAAAAGACACTTAAAAAGGGCACTAGGACTTTCAGTATTCGTCAGAATGAGTCATCCCGCGACATTCTAGGACCACTCAGTCGATACGATCACCCCTGGGAAAAAAAGAAACAAACAAAAAAACAAATAAACACACATCCGTGATCTGTCTTCTGGCAAAAAATGCGAAATTCCCACATTTTTGTAGATAGGAGCTTGAAACTTCTACAATAAGGTTCGCTTATAGGCTGAATCTGATGTTGTGATTTTCATTAAGAGGGTATGACTTTTAGGAGGTGTTTCTCCCTATTTTCTAAAATGAGGCAAATTTTCTCAGGCTCTTAATTTTTAATGGGTGTAAATGATCTTGATGAAACTTATATATTTAAAATCAGCATTAAAATGCGATTATTTTGATGTAACTATTGTATCAAAATTCCATTTTTTAGAGTCTCGGTTACTATTTAGCCGGGTCGCTCCTTACTACTGTTCGTTACCACGAACTGTTTGATTCAGCTCAGAATAAGTCGAGGGTTTTTTCCTGTATATGATATATGACAAAATTTTATTATTTAAAAAAATGGCAAACATAACATCTAAAACATCAATATAACGTGTATATGACACATATAACATCCATAGATATGTTGACTGATAAAAAAATAAAATAAAATAAATATATAAAAAACAACGGAGAACTAGATTAAACATCATTGGATGACAACTAATCACAAGTAAGCAGCTCAAATAATTGACAAAAAGATTCAACACAGTAATGGTAAAGCGAGAAAATTTATCTCACTTTATCACGGGTATCGGTTTACTTCACAAAAAATATTTGGCACTATTCCAGAGTAAAACGTCAATTTAAAGAACAAGCTCAGGTAATTAAGTGGAAAATAATTACTAGAGTCAAGAGCCACTCCAGAGATACCATCAGTATCCATACTGAACTACATTATAAACTTAATTGTAACTATACTTTGCGTCATAACAAAGTCAGTATTTATATTGGACTAATCGCTGAAGTTAAGCATTTCAACAGAATCTGCACTACGATTGGATTAAGTTAGAAATTAAACCATAGAAAATCAGCTAATAGAGGAAAAAGTCCAAAATATATAAAGGAAAAAAATAAAAATAGAATTCTCCACCTATTTATAAATTAAATTTACCCTTTAAAAATCAACCAGAAGATGCTTGAATGTTCCAAGTGAATGGCAGCCCCAAGCTTTAAAACTACTAATTTTATACTTTTTTCAATTCTAATTTCTATTTTTTAAATAATATCCAGGAAATGTGAGGTGGGCTTTCATGTCCCTCAACCACGACTGTTTACAGATCAAACTGAATTTTGGAGCTATAATGCTTCCAAAATAATAAATGACCTTGAAACAATTAAATTTTAAAGGAACAAGTTTTTTCAACTGAAAGCAAGGAGCAACACTAAATCTTAAAACGAATTCAAACTATTACGTATTCGAGGTACGTTGCTCTGTCCTCAATGCCTCGCTGTTTACGCTAAGGTTTGCTTTTTGTTCCAATTATATAAGAATAACTCCTGAAACATAAGTGCCTTTTAATTTTAAAAATAAGCTTTTAAAAGTTCCAAAAATATTTAGTGTAAGGAGTGAGGTATTTAGGGGGAAGGGGGAATGAACTGTTTGATTGGATAGTTTTTACTTTTTTTTAGAGGGTCTTATGTGATGCTAAAAATATTTCAGTAAGAAATGGTAAACTGGTATCCCTCAGAGCCCGTATTGGATACCTACTCTGCATATTTCTCAAAATTAAGGAGCAATGTAATGCCTCCTCCCCTCCTTTGTGAAAAGAAGAGAAGAAAATAGATACAATTTATTGCAAGTACAAAAAAGGCAGCAGCCTTACCAGCAAGATATCGGCCAACAGCTCCATCAACATTAGTAACAGCTGCAAAAATATAAGCAGCAATAACAACTCAAACAGTAGCAGCGCTTCAAACAATAGCAACAACAAGTTTAACAGCAACAACTCAACCAACGACATTAATAACGCAGTCAATGACCCATCCAACAATTGTGATAAATCAATACATGACAGCAGCAACAGCAATAGCAACTTGAAAGTAACATCAATTCCAAAAAGAGCAGCAACAACTCAAACAATAACAATGATGATGAATCTACAAATTAGAACCCAGCCAACAACACTAGTAGTCTTAGCCAACGGCCCACCCTAAAATAGTACAATAAAAACAGTTAATACAGTAGCAACAACCCAAATAACATCTCCGGCGGCAATATCTCAGACTAGAGCGTCCGTACCTTAAGTAAAAACTAAAACCACAGCCCAAACATCTCTACCATCGATATAAGTAACCCAGCTAATGGCTCACTCAATAACTACAGCAGATCGATAAAAGCAGCATCAACTCAAAAGACAACAGCAACAGCTGAATAAAGAAGAGTAAACAACTCAGCTATCAGCACAAGCAACTCAACCAACAACACTAAGATAAGACTCATGGCTTAATTAAGTCTAACTTAAGTCTAACTTAAGACTTTATGGTTTAACAGACAGCTCCAAATTTCCAATCCAATTTCCAAAATTCAGTAAACAAAATCCCTAGTAGTGGTTTGATCTTAGTTTGCCTTTTAGTCTAAAGCTGCTGTGAATAAAATAGTATTTACTTTGAAAAAACTTCAGTTTACAAATGTTAGTAGCAACTGTAACAAGAATATACTAAATGGTTAATGGCCCTTCAATCTACTGCTTCTCTTTTTCTCAGTCTTTTGCTTCAGTCTTCCTTTTACTGCTTCTCAGTCTACTGCTTTTCTTCAAGTATTTATTCAAAGTCAAACTAAAATTTTTATCATCTATTAAATTTGACATTTCCCCATTTAGCTTTTCCCTATTAAACTTTTCAGGATAATCGCCAGTAGGCTAAGAATAACGAATAACCCTGATGAAATGAAAATTCCTGACACACTTGGCGAAGGACCAATCAATTAGCCGTTTTTATTAACCCCTACTCTTGATGAAATTAAGTCACAGTCGTTACACATGCACTCATTGGTTGGCTGTGCTCTAAGTATTTCTTAGGTATAGTATGGTTTCTGCCTATGACCACAATCTGGAATGATCAGCTGAAGTTTTCTGTATCTCGATAAGGGATGTTTAGATGATGAAAAAAGTAAGTTGATACACAAGAGTTTGGGTAACACAACCTATGGCTTCTAAATGCAAGAGCGTCGTTTCAGCTTTATTGAAAACAATTTTGAAGTTCAAGCAGTGTGTTTTCATTTGCTATAACTTCAACAACAGCACAAAAATAAAAAGATGCTTCAAAATCGATCAAGGTTTACGAAAGAGAGTGTTGCCGCTTGTCCCCTTGCTTTCCCTTCAAAACCTATAAATGGTACGAATGTCGTTTGTATTTTATTGAAAACGATAATTATGCTGAATACTATGGTGTTTATTCATCTAGACATCGACAAAACAATAATAAAAGTAAAAAAAAACTAAGCCAAGGCCTAGCCCAGGGGATGGAGGCTAGAGGGTTTTACCCCCCCCCCCCCTCAATGTATGTCTGACTTGTAAAAACGTAACAAAAATGGATGAAAACAAATTATGTATGCGTTTTTTGAGGTTTTTCGTGTAAACACCTCCCCCCTCCCAAAAAAATCCTTGAGTAAAACACCACCGAAAATAAAAATCCTGAGTACGGCCCTGCACTAAGCTAACCAAGATCATTTCAATCAATAAAAGTGGAACGATTGTTTCACATGTAACGATATTCCTTACTGGAAGTCCAATCCATTTACGATACGCTAATATTATACAAGAAAAAAGTTCAAAGCATATTTTATTTTCAGTAAATTTAAATTGACCCCATGGTCTTTAGAAGGCTTAAGGGGCGCTTACCCTACTCCTATATGTGGTAATATCAGTTTCTTGTCAGGCTTTAGTTTTAAATGGTTCCAGTGTAGATGTCTTTTATAATTTTGATTCAACACCTTTGCACTATGCAGATAGGAAAAATAACATACAGGGGCGGATCCAAAGGGGGGGGGAGCCTCCGTGGAATTTGTTTTCTGGAAAGACCCTTTTATCCAAATGGAAAGTTCATCGCTCAGAAAATTTCCTCAGAAACTCTTAGAAAATCTCCCCGCACGCAAAAAAAAAGAATTTCACCCCTACGGGCGGGGGATGAAATTTGTCCAGTAATACAGGGGGGGCATGCCGTCCCACTAGTCATGTTTATTTGTCCTTTTGATTATCCTGGACAAAAGATTTATCTCAAAAGTTTTATCAGGTGACTGTGGGAAAAAGGGGACGTGGGAAGGGGCTAGTTGCACTCCAATCTCTTAGGTAACTGAAAAAGACCACTTGAACTTTAATTTCTGTTCAAATGAGCCCCTCTCGATGGTCTAGAATTACTGGTTTGATACAGTAACCCTTGGGGAAAACGAACAAATAAAAAAAAAATCTCTTTAAAGGCGTTGATGTCAAACTTGAATTTAAAGGTAATTGTTTTCACTTTTTTCTCGACGGTCTTATAGCATGGGTGATTCCTGTTCTTGGAAGACACCGCATATCCTTCCTGCAGAGGGTTTATGTAACGCTAAAAATATTCTAGCAATAAGGGGTAAGCAAGTATTCCACAGAGCCCGTATTGGAGGCCTAATATATACGTTTCTCAGAATTAAAGAGCTATGGAATGCCCCTTCCCCTGCTTAGAAAGAAAAGTAGAAAGTGTGTCTGAAAATGTATTACAAGTAAAAAAAGCAACATTCCTACCAACAAAAGGTCAGCCAACAGCTACCTGAATATTAGTAACAGCCCAAACCAAAGCATTAGTAACAACTCAAACTGTAGTGGCCGCTTCAAACAATAGTAACAACAAGTCTAATAGCAACCACTCAATCAACGACGTTAATAGCAAAGTCAGTGGCCCATCCAACAATTTTGATAAACTATCATATGACAGCAGCAACAGCAAAAGTAACAGCAATTCTAAAAAGAGCTGCAAAAACTCAAACAATAATACCGATAAAGACTCTACCAAGAAGAACCCAACCAACAGCACTAAAAATCTTAGCCAACGGCCCACCCAAAAATAGTATTAACTAAAAAAAAAAAAATAGAAACAGCAGCTATTACAGTAACAATTCAATTAACATCTCTAACGATAATTTCTCAGAAAGTGACACCAGTACCTTAAGCAGAAACTAAAACAGCAGCACAAAGAACTCTACTAACAATATAAGTACCGACTTAAACGACAATAGCAACAGTTAAATAACAAATAGTAACAACTCAGCTATCAGCACTAGCAACTCAACCAACAATGCTAACTTAAGACTCGACTGACAATGGCTTAACAAACCAACAGCAGCAAACCAAACTAAAACAGCAGCACAAGGAACTCTACTAACAATATAAGTAACCCCGCTAACGGCTTACGCAACAGACACAGCAGACCGACATTTAACCGCAGCACCGACTTAAACGACAATAGCAACAGTTGAATAACAAATAGTAGCAACTCAGCTATCAGCACTAGCAACTCAACCAACAATGCTAACGTAAGACTCGACTGACAGTGGCTTAACAAACCACAACAAATTTCCGATCAACACCATAGTGTAAAAAGTTCTTGATAGCAGTTTGAACTTAGGTTGCCTTTTACTAAAAAAAAAATGTTATGAATAAAACAGGGTTTACTTTGAAAAAGCTCCAATTTTCAAAGTTTAGCAACAACTGTAAGAAGAATACACTAGATGGTTAATAGTCCTCTATCTACTGATTCTTTTCTTCTCAGTCTACTGCTGCCTCAGTCTTATTCTACTGCTTCTCAGTCTACTACTTCTCACCAAATATAAACTTAAATTTAAATTAAAATTTTTATCATTCACTCAATTCAAAATTACCCTTCTTAGCCTTTCTCTATTCAACTTTTCAGGATGATTGCTAGTAGGCTAGGAATAATCCTCACCTAGGCCTATTGAAAATAAAATGTTGCAAAATGGAGAGTTGAAAAAAGAGCAGATATTGGAATTTTCTTATGTTGATGTTTGACTGCTTATTGACTGCCTATGATATAAAAGACCCGGAATACCATCAGTGATCCACTAAGAGTGAAAGACTGTCGGTGGAACTTCACAACAACAATTTATCCCAAGTCCTTTTTGTGTCCACCCACACTTATACAATATATTTTATTCTGACTCAAAATCTAAAAGTTATAAAGGACAAACAATTGAATAAATCAAAATTTCTGATACACTTGGCAAAGGAGCAATTAATTAGCCGTTTTTGACGCCCGCTCTTGATGAAATTAGGTCAAAGTCGTTACATCTGCACTCATTGGTTGGCTAAGTATTTCCTTTGCACAGTATGAATTCTGCCAATGACAGCAATCTACAAAGAAAAAAAGTAAAGTGTTTTTGTATTCCAATAAGAGATGCTAAGATGACGCAAAAAGTGAGCTGATAAACAGGAGTTGGGATAACAAACCCTAAGGCTTCTAAATGCCAGAGCACTGTTTGTGCTTCATTGAAAACGATTTGTAATTCAAGCAGTGTCTTTTTATTTGTTATAGCATCAACAATAGCACAATAAAACGAGAACGATATCTCAATAGTAATCAAGGTATACAAAAGAGAGTGGTGGTACTTGTCGGGCTTGCCTCCTCCTCAAAATATCTAAGTGGCACGATTGTCATTTGTATTTTATTAAAAACGATAAGCATGTTGAACGCTGTAGTATTTATTCATCTAAACACAAAGAGGAACCATAATTTAAGAAAAAAAAGCAAACCAAGCTTTTTCAAAATTATTAATGAAAGTTGACCGATTATTTAACGTGTAATAATGTCAATTCTTGGAAGTCTAATCTATTTATGATGCATTAATATCATAAAAGAAAAAAGTTAAAAAGAAAAAGTAAAAACTTTCTTCTGGGCATCGATAACACTGTTATTAAATAGCGGTGTTGAGGTTATAGCACCTTGTCGAATACCTTTACGTACGGGAATGGCCCCGTCAATTAAATCAGAGTTTTTACCAGAAAGTGACTTAACCTTTACATTTTATCTCCGATACATGTTTCGGAGGGTAACTATTACAGAACTGTTCATACCACGAAGCGGAGCCACTAGTAATAGGGTGGAAAATCAGTAATTTCAGTTGAATAAAAGAAAAAAAATTATGAAGAACTAATTAAGAACAAATTGATTCAAACATAAGGAAAAAATTCTAAAGACGAGAATTGAATCCTTACTACAGGCGGGATTGAACCTAGATCCCTTTACCGGGAGCTGTGGTCTCATCCACTGCGCTATGACGAGGTATCTCATATATTGATTTATATGTGAATATGTTAATATTCACATACTTTTAAAGGCTGATGTAAACTTGATTTAAGTTATGTAGCAATGTAAGCAAATATGTAGCTTTAAGAAATAGGAGTTGCTATATATACTCTCCAAAATCCAGAGAAAGGAAATAACTTGTCATTGTCTCATAATATTGTTTTTATCATTAATTTTTGTTAAACTTTATAGCATAATATAATAGTTGACAATACTAAATCAGCATCATCGAGTGATTCCTTCAGAGTTAAAAACCTGTTTAAAAAATTATTTTTTAACTTTTTGGACACTATGGGCTTCACTCTTTACTATGTTAGTGCAACTATGACGCATGCCTTAAAACAATGGACTTATTATTGCGTTTTCCTAAATATGAAATATGTAGAACTCATTAAGGTCAAATTAAGGATCAGAAGTTATGAGTCTGAGAAAACTTGCCAAATTTTAGTGAAATTATCATAAGGACCCACAACTACCTTTACTATTGAACCAATAGCCTTTCCGATCATGTAACCTGCTATTGCTTGATTACTAAAGGCGAAAAACGAACTTTACATTTTGTCCCTTTGCGTCAACGCCCCGCTCTTTACGCTAAAGTTCGATTTTTTTTCACAATTCTACTTTTTAAAATAATAAAAATACTTTAGCGTAAAGAGTGAGGCGTTGAGGAGGGTACAACCCCTTTCATATAAGGAACAATATTTGTCCGTTTTAAGTTTTAATGTGGCTCCTTACTTGCACTTAAAATATATGCTTAATACGTAAAATACGTTTTTGAATTAAGACATGTTTTGATTTTGGCTTACCGCACATCTTATCTTATGTATATAAAAATAAGTTGTCTGTGTATGTGTGTGTCGACTGACGTCAGGTTTGTCGACTAACGTCATTATAAGGATTGTTAAAAACATATATATATATATATATACTAGCTGTTGGGGTGGCGCTTCGCGCCACCCCAACACCTAGTTGGTGGGGGCGCTTCGCGCCCCCCCCCCAAGCCCCCCCGCGCGCGTAAGTCGTTACGCGCCATATTAGTTACGCGCCATTGTAGTTGTCCAAAATTCAGTAAACAAAATCCCTAGTAGTGGTTTGATCTTAGTTTGCCTTTTAGTCTGAAGCTGCTGTGAATAAAATAGTATTTACTTTGAAAAAACTTCAGTTTACAAATGTTAGTAGCAACTGTAACAAGAATATACTAAATGGTTAATGGCCCTTCATTCTACTGGTTCTCTTTTTCTCAGTCTTTTGCTTCAGTCTTCCTTTTACTGCTTCTCAGTCTACTGCTTTTCTTCAAGTATTTATTCAAAGTCAAACTAAAATTTTTATCATCTATTAAATTTGACATTTCCCATTTTAGCTTTTCCCTATTAAACTTTTCAGGATAATCGCCAGTAGGCTAAGAATAACGAATAACCCTGATGAAATGAAAATTCCTGACACACTTGGCGAAGGACCAATCAATTAGCCGTTCTTAACCCCTACTCTTGATGAAATTAAGTCATAGTCATTACGCATGCACTCATTGGTTGGCTGTGCCATAAGTATTTCTTAGGTATAGTATGAGTTCTGCCTATGACCAAAATCTGGAATGATCAACTGGAGTTTTCTGTATCCCAATAAGGGATGTTTAGATGATAAAAAAAAGTAAGTTGATACACAGGAGTTGGGATAGCACAACCTATGGCTTCTAAATGCAAGAGCGTCGTTTCTGCTTTATTGAAAACGATTTTGCAGTTCAAGCAGTGTGTTTTCATTTGCTATAACTTCAACAACAGCACAAAAATAAAAAGATACTTCAAAATCGATCAAGGTTTACGAAAGAGAGTGTTGCTGCTTGTCCCCTTGCTTTCCCTTCAAAACCTATAAATGGTACGAATGTCGTTTGTATTTTATTGAAAACGATAATTATGCTGAATACTATGGTTTTTATTCATCTAGACATCGACAAAACAATAATAAAAGTAAAAAAAAACTAAGCCAAGGCCTAGCCCAGGGGATGGGGGCTAGAGGGTTTTACCCCTCTAGGCCCCACCAATTTATGTCTGACTTGTAAAAACGTAACAAAAATGGATGAAAACAAATTATGTATGCATTTTTTGAGGTTTTTCGTGAAAACACCTCCCTCCTCCCGAAAAAATCCTTGAGTAAAACACCCCCGAAAATAAAAATCCTGAGTACGACCCTGCACTAAACTAACCAAGATCATTTCAAATCTATTAATAAAAGTGGAACGATTGTTTCACATGTAATGATATTCCTTACTGGAAGTCAAATCCATTTACAATACGCTAATATTATACAAGAAAAAAGTTCAAAGCATATTTTATTTTCAGTAAATTTAAATTTACCCTATGGCCTTTAGAAGGCTTAGAGGGTGCTTACCCTACTCCTATATGTGGTAATAACTGTTTCTTGTCAGGTTTTAGTTTTAAATGGTTCCACTGTAGATGTCTTTTATAATTTTGATTCAACACCTTTGCACTATGCAGAGGGAAAATAACATACAGGGGCGGATCCAAAGGGGGGGGGGGGCTCCGTGGAATTAATTTTCTGGAAAAACACATTTATCCAAATGGAAAGCTTCTCGCTCAGAAAATTCCATCAGAAACTCTTAGAAAATCTTCCCGCACGCAAAAAAAACAAGGAATTTCATCCCTACGGGCGGGGGGTGAAATTTGTTCAGTAATACAGGGGGGAGGGGGCATGCCGTCCCAAGAGTAATGTTTATTTGTCCTTTTAATTATCCTGGACAAAAGAGTTATCTCAAAAGTTTTATCAGATGACTGTGGGAAAAAGGGGACGTGGGAAGGGGCTAGTTACACTCCAATCTCTTAGGTAACTGAAAAAGAGCACTTGAACTTTAATTTCTGTTCGAATGAGCCCCTCTCGATATTCTAGAATTACTGGTTCGATACAGTAACCCTTTGGGAAAACGAAATAATAAAAAAAGCATCTCTTGAAAGGCGTTGATGTCAAAATTGAATTTTAAGATAATTGTTTTCATTTTTTTTCTCGACGGTCTTATAGCATGAGTGATTCCTGTTCTTGGAAGACATCGCATATTCTTCCTGAAGAGGGTTTATCTGACGCTAAAAATATTTTAGCACTAAGGGGTAAGCTAGTATTCCAAAGAGCCCGTATTGGAGGCCTATTATATACATATCTCAGAATTAAAGAGCTATGGAATGCCCCTTCCCCTGCTTAGAAAGAAAAGAAGAAAGTGTGACTGAAAATGTATTATAAGTAAAAAGAGCAACATCCATACCAACAAAAGGTTAGCCAACAGCTACCTGAATATTAGTAACAGCTCAAAACCAAAGCAGTAGTAACAACTCAAACTGTAGCGGCCGCTTCAAACAATAGTAACAACAAGTCTAACAGCAACAACTCAATCAACGACATTAATAGCAGAGTCTGTGGCCCATCCAACAATTGTGATAAATCATCATATGACAGCAGCAACAGCAAAAGTAACAGCAATTCTAAGAAGAGCTGCAAAAACTCAAACAATAATACCGATAAAGACTCTACCAAGAAAAACCCAACCAACAATACTAAAAATCTTAGCCAACGACTAACCCAAAAATAGTATTAACTAAAAAAAAAAAAAAAATAGAAACAGCAGCTATTACAGTAACAATTCAAATAACATCTCCAACGATAATTTCTCAGAAAGTGACACCAGTACCTTAAGCAGAAACTAAAACAGCAGCACAAAGAACTCTACTACAGCAGCTATTACAGTAACAATTCAAATAACATCTCCAACGATAATTTCTCAGAAAGTGACACCAGTACCTTAAGCAGAAACTAAAACAGCAGCACAAAGAACTCTACTAACAATATAAGTAACCCCGCTAACGGCTCACGCAACAGACACAGCAGACCGACATTTAACCGCATCACCGACTTAAACGACAATAGCAACAGTTGAATAACAAATAGTAACAACTCAGCTATCAGCACTAGCAACTCAACCAACAATGCTAACGTAAGACTCGACTGACAGTGGCTTTACAAACCACAACAAATTTCCGATCAACACCATAGTGTAAAAAGTTCTTGATAGCAGTTTGAACTTAGGTTGCCTTTTACTAAAAAAAAATGTTATGAATAAAACAGTGTTTACTTTGAAAAAGCTCCAATTTTCAAAGTTTAGCAACAACTGTAAGAAGAATACACTAGATGGTTAATAGTCCTCCATCTACTGCTTCTTTTCTTCTCAGTCTACTGCTGCCTCAGTCCTATTCTACTGCTTCTCAGTCTACTACTTCTCACCAAATATAAACTTAAATTCAAATTAAAATTTTTATCATTCACTCAATTCAAAATTACCCTTCTTAGCCTTTTTCTATTCAACTTTTCAGGATGATTGCTAGTAGGGTAAGAATAATCCTCACCTAGGCCTATTGAAAATAAAATGTTGCAAAATGGAGAGTTGTAAAAAGAGCAGATATTGGAATTTCCTTATGTTGATTTCTGACTGCTTATTGACTGCCTATGATATAAAAGACCCGGAATACCATCAGTGATCCAATAAGAGTGAAAGGCTGTCGGTGGAACTTCACAACAACAATTTATCCCAAGTCCTTTTCGTGTCCAACCACACTTATACAATATATTTTATTCTGACTCAAAATCTAAAAGTTATAAAGGACAAACAATTGAATAAATCAAAATTTTTGATACACATGACAAAGGAGCAATTAATTAGCCGTTTTTGACGCCCGCTCTTGCTGAAATTAGGTCAAAGTCGTTACATCTGCACTTATTGGTTGGCTAAGCATTTCCTTTGCACAGTATGAATTCTGCCAATGACAGCAATCTACAAAGAAAAAAAGTAAAGTGTTTTTGTATTCCAATAAGAGATGCTAAGATGACGCAAAAAGTGAGCTGATAAACAGGAGTTGGGATAACAAACCCTAAGGCTTCTAAATGCCAGAGCACTGTTTGTGCTTTATTGAAAACGATTTGTAATTCAAGCAGTGTCTTTTTATTTGTTATAGCATCAACAATAGCACAATAAAAAGAGAACGATATCTCAATAATAATCAAGGTATACAAAAGAGAGTGGTGGTACTTGTCGGGCTTGCCTCCGCCTCAAAATATCTAAGTGGCACGGTTGTCATTTGTATTTTATTAAAACGATAAGCATGTTGAACGCTGTGGTATTTATTCATCTAAACACAAAGAAGAACCATAATATAAGAAAAATAAGCAAACCAAGCTTATTTCAAAATTATTAGTGAAAGTTGACCGATTATACAGAGAAGGGAAATAACTTGTCATTGTCTCATAATATTGTTTTTATCATTAATCTTTGTTAAACTTTATAGCATAATATAATAGTTAACAATACTAAATCAGCATCATCGAGTGATTCCTTCACAGTCAAAAACCTGTTTAAAAAATCATTTTTTAACTTTTTGGACACTATGGGCTTCACTCTTTACTATGTTAGTGCAACTATGACGCATGCCTTAAAACAATGAACTTATTATTGCATTTCCCTAAATATGAAATATGTAGAACTCATTAAGGTTAAATTAAGGATCAGAACTTATGAGTCTGAGAAAACTTGCCAAACTTGCCAAAAACAATATTATGAGACAATGACAAGTTATTTCCTTTCTCTGGATTTTGGAGAGTATATATAACAACTCCTATTTCTTAAAGCTACATATTTGCATGCATTGCTACATATTGCTACATAACCTAAATCAAGTTTACATCAGCCTTTACAATTTTTTGATTAAAAGTATGTGAATATTAACATATTGACATATAAATCAATATATCTAGGTTCAATCCCGGCTGTTGCAAGGAAGTCAGTCCGTGATATTTTATCTTTGATATTTTGATATATAGATATTTTATCTATATTTTTAAGAACATCAATTTGTTCTTAATTAGTTCTTCATAATTTTTTTTTTTTATTCAACTGAAATTACTAACTTTTCACCCTATTACTAGCGGCTCCGCTTCGTGGTATGAACAGTTCTGTAATAGTTACCCTCCGAAACATGTATCGGAGATAAAATGTAAAGGTTAAGTCACTTTCTGGTAAAAACTCTAATTTAATTGACGGGGCCATTCCCGTACTTAAAGGTGTTCGACAAGGTGCTATAGCCTCACCACCGCTATTTAATAACAGTGTTATCGATGCCCAGAAGAAAGTTTTTCTTTTTCTTTTTAACTTTTTTCTTTTATGATATGAATGCATCATAAATAGATTAGACTTCCAGGAATTGATATTATTACACGTTAAATAATTGGTAAACTTTCATTAATAATTTTGAAATAAGCTTGGTTTGCTTTTTTCTTATATTATGGTTCCTCTTTGTGTTTAGATGAATAAATACCACAGCGTTCAACATGCTTATTGTTTTTAATAAAATACAAATGACAATCGTGCCACTTAGGTATTTTGAGAGGGAGGCAAGCCCGACAAGTACGACCACTCTCTTTTGTATACCTTGATTACTATTGAGATATCGTTCTCTTTTTATTGTGCTATTGTTGATGCTATAACAAATAAAAAGACATTGCTTGAATTACAAATCGTTTTCAATGAAGCACAAACAGTGCTCTGGCATTTAGAAGCCTTAGGGTTTGTTGTCCCAACTCCTGTTTAGTGGCTCACTTTTTGCGTCATCTTAGCATCTCTTATTGGAATACAAAAACACTTTACCTTTTTTCTTTCCAGATTGTGGACATTGGCAGAGTTCATACTGTGCAAAGGAAATGCTTATTGCACAGCCAACCAATGAGTGCAGATGTAACGACTATGACCTAATTTCAGCAAGAGCAGGTGTCAAGAACGGCTAATTAATTGCTCTTTTGCCATGTGTATCAGAAATTTTGATTTATTCAGTTGTTTGTCCTTTATAACTTTTAGATTTTGAGTCAGAATAAAATATATTGTATAAGTGTGGGTGGACGCGAAAAGGACTTAGGATAAATTGTTGTTGTGAAGTTCCACCGACAGCCTTTCACTCTTATTGGATCACTGATGGTATTCTGGGTCTTTTATATCGTAGGCAGTCAATAAGCAGTTAAAAATAAACATAAGGAGATTCCAATATCTGCTCTTTTTCAACTCTCCATTTTGCAACATTTTATTTCCAATAGGCCTAGGTGAGGATTATTCTTAGCCTACTAGCAATCATGCTGAAAAGTTGAATAGAGAAAGGCTAAGAAGGGTAATTTTGAATTGAATGAATGATAAAATTTTAATTTAACTTTAAGTTTATATTTGGTGAGAAGTAGTAGACTGAGAAGCAGTAGAATAAGACTGAGGCAGTAGTAGACTGAGAGGAAGAGAAGCAGTAGATAGAGGACTATTAGCCATCTAGTGTATTCTTCTTACAGTTGTTGCTAAACTTTGAAAATTGGAGCTTTTTCAAAGTAAACACTGTTTTAATCATAACATTTTTTTTAGTAAAAGGCAACCCAAGTTCAAACTGTTACCAAGGACTTTTTACACTGTGGTGTTGATCTGAAATTTGTTGTGGTTTGTTAAGCCACTATCAGTCGAGTATTACGATAGCATTGTTGGTTGAGTTGCTAGTGCTGAAGGCTGAGTTATTACTATTTGTTATTCAGCTGTTGCTACTGTCATTTAAGTCGGTGCTGCGGTTAAATGTCGGTCTGCTGTGTCTGTTCCGTGAGCCGTTAATTGGGTGACTTATATTGTTAGTAGAGTTCTTTGTGCTGCTGTTTTAGTTTCTGCTTAAGGTACTGGTGTTTCTTTCTGAGAAATTACATAAAAAAACTAGTTTTTTTAACTGGAAGTAAGGAGCGACATTAAAACTTAAAACGAACAGAAATTACTCCGTATATGAAATGGGTTGTCCCCTCCTCAATCCCTCGCTCTTTACGCTAAAACTTTTAATTGTTTTAAAAAGCGAAACTGTGGCAAAGAGTCAAGCTTTAGCGTAAAGAGCGAGGGATTGCGGAGGGGACAACCCATTTCATATACGGAGTAATTTCTGTTCGTTTTAAGTTTTAATGTCGCTCCTTACTTTCAGTTAAAAAAACTAGTTTTTTTATGTAATTTCTGAACGTTTTTGAATTAATGCATGTTTGATTTTGGCTCTCCACAAATAATTTATTAAAATGAAATTAGCTTATTAAATCCTTTTTTGGCTAAATGGCTTTCTCTTAGTTTTGATCAGACGATTTTGAGAATTAAGGGATGGGGAAGGAGGCCTAGTTGCCATGCAATTTTTCGGTTACATAAAAAGGCAACTATAAATTTTAATTTTTAATGAATTTTTTTTATTAGTAAAAATATACGTAACTTAAAAATTAACTTACGTAACAAACTTTTATATTCTTTAATTTTTTTTGTATATGAGGGGGTTTGTACCCTCGTTAATACCTCGTTCTATACACTAAATCGTAAGTTTTGTCCCAATTCTTTAAGAATGACCCCTGAATCAGAAAGGCCGTAGAATAAATAGTTGAAATTACTAAAAATACTATAGCATAAAGAGTGAGGTATTTATCTGCTCCTAAATACCTCGCTCTTTATGGTAAAGTTTTTTAGAACCCCTCATATGCGTAATAATCTCTGTTCTTTTTAAGTTTCAATGCTACTCTTTACTTTCAATTGAAAAAACTTTTCCATGTTTATTTTTTCATTGTTTTTTTATAGTTATTTTAGAAAATCCTACACCCTTTTCATTGAATTTCTGGTCCCCCATGACATATTTCTCCAAGAAAAGATCCTCCCACATAGCCCCTCCCCTCAACCCCACCCCCAGAACCAAAAAAAATCCCCTGAAAACGACTGTACAATTCCCAATAACCATTATTATATGTAAACACTGGTCGAAGTTTATAACTTGCAGCCCCTCCCCCAGGGAGTGTGGGGGAATAAGTCATTCCTAAAGACATAGCTATCATGGTTTTTGACTATGCGGAACAAAATGGCTATCTCAAAAAATTTATCTGTTGAATTTGGAGAAAAACGAGGGTGGGAGGGGGCCTAGGTGCCCTCCAATTTTTTTGGTCACTTTAAAAGGGCACTAGAACTTTTCATATCCGTTAGAAGGAGCCCTCTTGCGACATTCTAGGACCACTTGGTCGATACGATGACCCCTGGGAAAAAAAAAAAAAAAAAAAAAAACAAATAAACACGCACCCGTGATTTGTCTTCTGGCAAAAAATACGAAATACCACATTTTTGTAGATAGGACCTTCAAAATTTTGCTATAGGGTTCTCTGATACGCCAAATGCGATGGTGTGATTTTTGTTAAGATTCAGTGACCTTTAGGGGGCGTTTTCCCCTATTTTCTAAAATAAGGCAAATTTTCTCAGGCTCGTAACTTTTGATGACAAAGACTAAATTTGATAAAACTTATATATTTAGAATTAGCATGAAAATCTGATTCTTTTGATGTATATTTTAGCATCAAAATTCCGTTTTTTAGAGTTTTGTTTACTATTGAGCCGGGTCGCTCCTTACTACAGTTCGTTACCACGAACTGTTTGATTATCGTCGGAGATGTTATTTGAGTTGTTACTGTAATAGCTGCTGTTCCTATTGTTTTTTTAGTTTATACTATTTTTGGGTGGGCCGTTGGCTAAGATTTTTAGTGTTGTTGGTTGGGTTCTTGTTGGTTGAGTCTTTGTCGCTATTATTGTTTGAGTTTTTGCAGCTCTTTTTAGAATTGCTGTTACTTTTTTCATTGCTATTGCTGTTGCTGCTGTCATATGATGATTTATCACAATTGCTGGATGGGCCACTGACTGTGTTATTAATATAGTTGATTGAGTTGTTGCTGTTAGACTTGTTGATACTATTGTTTGAAGCAGCCGCTACAGTTTGAGTTGTTACTACTGCTTTGGTTTTGAGCTGTTACTAATGTAATGTAATAACCATTTAGTATATTCTTGTTACAGTTGCTACTAACATTTGTAAACTGAAGTTTTTTCAAAGTAAATACTATTTACTACTAGGGTAAATACTATTTTATTCACAGCAGCTTTAGACTAAAAGGCAAACTAAGATCAAACCACTACATGGGTTTTGTTCACTAAAGCACTGATTGGAAATTTGGAGCTGTCTGTTAAGCCACTGTTAGTTGAGTCTTATCTTAGTGTTGTCGGTTGAGTTGCTTGTGCTGATAACTGAGTTGTTTACTTTTCTTTATTCAGCTGTTGCTGTTGTCTTTTGAGTTGATGCTGCTTTTATCGGTCTGCTGTAGTTAATGAGTGAATCATTAGCTGGATTACTTATATTGATGGTAGAGATGTTTGTGCTGTGGTTTTAGTTTTTACTTTGGTACGGAGGCTCTAGTCTGAGATATTGCCACCGGAGATGTTATTTCGGTTGTTGTTACTGTATTAGGTGTTTTTTGTACTATTTTAGGGCGGGCCGTTGGCTAACACTATTAGTGTTGTTGGCTGGGTTCTAATTTGTAGATTCATCATTATTGTTATTGTTTGAGTTGTTGCTGCTCTTTTTATAATTGATGTTACTTTCAAGTTGCTATTGCTGTTGCTGCTGTCATATATTGATTTATCACAATTGTTGGATGGGTCACTGACTGCATTATTAATGTCGATGGTTGAGTTGTTGCTGTTAAACTTGGTGTTGCTATTATTTGAAGCGCTGCTACTGTTTGAGTTGTTATTGCTGCTTTTATTTTTTGAGCAGTTACTAATGGAGCTATTGGCCGATATCTTGCTGGTAAGGCTGCTGCTTTTTTTTACTTGCAGTAAATTGCATCTATTTTCTTCTCTTCTTTTCACAAAGGAGGGGAGGAGGCATTACATTGCTCCTTAATTTTGAGAAATATGCAGAGTAGGTATCCAATACGGGTTCTGAGGGATACCAGTTTACCCCTTCTTGCTGAAATATTTTTAGCATCACATAAGACCCTCTTAAAAAAAGTAAAAACTATCCAATCAAACAGTTCATTACCCCTTTCCCCTAAATATCTCACTCCTTACACTAAGTATTTTTAGAAGTTTTAAAAGCTTATTTTTCTAATTAAAAGGCACTTATGTCTCAGGAGTTATTCTTATATAATTGAAACAAAAAGCAAACTTTAGCGTAAACAGCGAGGCATTGAGGACAGAGCAACGCCCCTCGAATACGTTTTAGTTTGAATTGTTCTAAGATTTAATGTTGCTCCTTGCTTTCAGTTGAAAAAACTTGTTCCTTTTAAATTTAATTGTTTCATTATAGATATAGATGCCATACATTTTCATAGCGTGTCTGAAATTTAACTTGAATATAAAACGAACATAAAATAATACGTATGTAAGGGGGTTCGTCTCCTCTACAATACCTTGCTCTTTACACTAAAGTATTTTCAGTAATTTCAACTATTTATTCTAAGGCCTTTGTGATTTGCGGGTCATTCCTAAAGATTTGGGAATAAATTCAAACTTTATTGTGAAGAGCAAGGTATTGACGAAATTTAATTTTCTTTTTATTCATTCATGTGCGGCGAGCCAAAATCAAAACATGTATTAATTCAAAAACGTTCAGAAATGAAATAAAAAAACAACTTTTTTTTAACCCTTTCATGCCTGTGGTCACCATACGGATAACGCTCGCCTCGTATTTTTTTTTCTCTCGACTCGACAAAGTCACAACCGTGATTTCTTTTTCACTAGATAGCGCTTGCTTGACTCTGTTGCGTTTGAATTTATTGTCCCTCAAGGCTTTACCCGAGCGGTCGAGCGAGCGTCCAAGTTTAGACAAAACATAAAATGTCGAAAAAGAGGAAAGGTGCAGATTTCGACCTCGATGACCTGAACGTTTCTGGTAAGTTCAGAGCCTGATTATGATCATATTTTGTAGCTAAGAATCCGTTCTTTCGAATGAGACATCACTAGTCTAATTCTGAGCTGTAGTTTAGCCGCAAACAAGGTTGCTAACGATCGGTTACCAAATGGTCACGTCAGGCATTCAGTGCCAAACCATACCTAGGCAGATTTGTACAGCAAACGAGGCAGCAAGTCCTTTTTATGATCGGGAATAGGCACATTTTCTTTCTGTTCCTCCTTTTTACTGAAACAAGGGTAAAAAAGCTATTTTGTGGGATGCCTCAGGCAAGTGTTGAGGCCAATGGCCTATTTTATTGCAATATGCTATTATTATTGTTATTATTAAGTGATTCACTTACCTTGAATTTCTTTTCAGCTGATCCAAGCACGAGCTCTGACTCCATGAGAGGTCATGGTCCCAAGCCCTTGGAAGAGAGACTGATCAAGGAAAGAAGTAGAAGAGTTACCATGAAAATGACTGCAGAAGAAGCAGCAAGGCTTTTATTCATACCTGATTGTGATTCAGATCTCGATATCTCTTCCGACGACGACGACCCAAACTGGGCACCAGACAATCCAGGTCAAGAATTTCAGCCCTTACGTTCTCTCAACTGTTATGGCAATGAAGACGGAAGAAGCGGAGCCACTAGTAATAGGGTGGAAAATTAGTAATTTCAGTTGAATAAAGGAAAAAAAATTATGAAGAACTTATTAAGAAAAAATTGATTCAAACATAAGGAAAAAATTCTAACGACGAGAATTGAATCCTTACTACAGGCGGGATTGAACCTAGATCCCTTTACCGGGAGCTGTGGTCTCATCCACTGCGCTATGACGAGGTATCTCATATATTGATTTATATGTGAATATGTTAATATTCACATACTTTTAAAGGCTGATGTAAACTTGATTTAAGTTATGCAGCAATATGTAGCAATGTAAGCAAATATGTAGCTTTAAGAAATAGGAGTTGCTATATATACTCTCCAAAATCCAGAGAAAGGAAATAACTTGTCATTTTCTCATAATATTGTTTTTATCATTAATTTTTGTTAAACTTTATAGCATAATATAATAGTTGACAATACTAAATTAGCATCATCGAGTGATTCCTTCACAGTTAAAAACCTGTTTAAAAAATTATTTTTTAACTTTTTGGACACTATGGGCTTCACTCTTTAATATGTTAGTGCAACTATGACGCATGCATTAAAACAATGGACTTATTATTGCGTTTCCCTAAATATGAAATATGTAGAACTCATTAAGGTCAAATTAAGGATCAGAAGTTATGAGTCTGAGAAAACTTGCCAAATTTTAGTGAAATTATCATAAGGACCCACAACTACCTTTACTATTGAACCAATAGCCTTTCCGATCATGTAACCTGCTATTGCTTGATTACTAAAGGCGAAAAACGAACTTTACATTTTTGTCCCTTTGCGTCAACGCCCCGCTCTTTACGCTAAAGTTCGATTTTTTTGTCAAAATTCTACTTTTTAAAATAATAAAAATACTTTAGCGTAAAGAGTGAGGCGTTGAGGAGGGTACAACCCCTTTCATATAAGGAACAATATTTGTCCGTTTTAAGTTTTAATGTGGCTCCTTACTTGCACTTGAAATATATGCTTAATACGTAAAATACGTTTTTGAATTAAGACATATTTTGATTTTGGCTTACCGCACATCTTATCTTATATATATAAAAATAAGTTGTCTGTGTGTGTATGTGTCGACTGACGTCAGGCTTGTCGACTAATGTCATTATAAGGATTGTTAAAAACATATATATATATATATATATATATATATATATATATATATATATATATATATATATACATATATATATATATATATATATATATCGTGTATATAACATGTATATCAATATAACGTGTATATGACACATATAACATCCATAGATATGTTGACTGATAAAAAAAAATAAAAAATTAATAGATAAAAAACAACGGAGAACTAGATTAAATAACATTGGATGACAACTAATCACAAGTAAGCAGCTCAAATAATTGACAAAAAGGTTCAACACAGTAATGGTAAAGCGAGAAAATTTATCTCACTTTATCACGGGTATCGGTTTACTTCACAAAAAATATTTGGCACTATTCCAGAGTAAAACGTCAATTTAAAGAACAAGCTCAGGTAATTAAGTGGAAAATAAATACTAGAATCGAGAGCCACCCCAGAGATACCATCAGCATCCATACTGAACTACATTTTAAACTTAATTGTAACTATACTTTGCGTCATAACAAAGCCAGGTTTTATATTGGACTAATCGCTGAAGTTAAGCATTTCAACAGAATCTGCACTACGATTGGATTAAGTTAGAATTTAAACCATAGAAAATCAGCTAATAGAGGAAAAAGTCCTAAATATATAAAGGAAAAAAATAAAAATAGAATTCTCCACCTATTTATAAATTAAATTTACCCTTTAAAAATCAACCAGAAGATACTTGAATGTTCCAAGTGAATGGCAGCCCCAAGCTTTAAAACTACCAATTTTATACTTTTTTCAATTCTAATTTTTATTTTTTAAATAATATCCAGGAAATGTGAGGTGGGCTTTCATGTCCCTCAACCACGACTGTTTACAGATCAAACTGAATTTTGGAGCTATAATGCTTCCAAAATAATAAATGACCTTGAAACAGTTAAATTTTAAAGGAACAAGTTTTTTCAACTGAGAGCAAGGAGCAACACTAAATCTTAAAACGAATTCAAACTATTACGTATTCGAGGTACGTTGCTCTGTCCTCAATGCCTCGCTGTTTACGCTAAGGTTTGCTTTTTGTTCCAATTATATAAGAATAACTCCTGAAACATAAGTGCCTTTTAATTTTAAAAATAAGCTTTTAAAAGTTCTAAAAATATTTAGTGTAAGGAGTGAGGTATTTAGGGGGAAGGGGCAATGAACTGTTTGATTGGATAGTTTTTACTTTTTTAAGAGGGTCTTATGTGATGCTAAAAATATTTCAGTAAGAAATGGTAAACTGGTATCCCTCAGAGCCCGTATTGGATACCTACTCTGCATATTTCTCAAAATTAAGGAGCAATGTAATGCCTCCTCCCCTCCTTTGTGAAAAGAAGAGAAGAAAATAGATGCAATTTATTGCAAGTACAAAAAGGCAGCAGCCTTACCAGCAAGATATCGGCCAACAGCTTCAAACAATAGCAACAACAAGTTTAACAGCAACAACTCAACCAACGACATTAATAACGCAGTCAATGACCCATCCAACAACTGTGATAAATCAATACATGACAGCAGCAACAGCAATAGCAACTTGAAAGTAACATCAATTCCAAAAAGAGCAGCAACAACTCAAACAATAACAATGATGATGAATCTACAAATTAGAACCCAGCCAACAACACTAATAGTCTTAGCCAACGGCCCACCCTAAAATAGTACAATAAAAACACCTAATACAGTAGCAACAACCCAAATAACATCTCCGGCGGTAATATATCAGACTAGAGCCTCCGTACCTTAAGTAAAAACTAAAACCACAGCCCAAATATCTCTACCATCGATATAAGTAACCCGGCTAATGGCTCACTCAATAACTACAGCAGACCGATAAAAGCAGCATCAAATCAAAAGACAACAGCGACAGCTGAATAAAGAAGAGTAAACAACTCAGCTATCAGCACAAGCAACTCAACCAACAACACTAAGATAAGACTCATGGCTTAATTAAGTTTAACTTAAGACTTTATGGCTTAACAGACAGCTCCAAATTTCCAATCCAATTTCCAATCCAATTTCCAAAATTCAGTAAACAAAATCCCTAGTAGTGGTTTGATCTTAGTTTGCCTTTTAGTCTAAAGCTGCTGTGAATAAAATAGTATTTACTTTGAAAAAACTTCAGTTTACAAATGTTAGTAGCAACTGTAACAAGAATATACTAAATGGTTAATGGCCCTTCAATCTACTGCTTCTCTTTTTCTCAGTCTTTTGCTTCAGTCTTCCTTTTACTGCTTCTCAGTCTACTGCTTTTCTTCAAGTATTTATTCAAAGTCAAACTAAAATTTTTATCATCTATTAAATTTGACATTTCCCCTTTTAGCTTTTCCCTATTAAACTTTTCAGGATAATCGCCAGTAGGCTAAGAATAACGAATAACCCTGATGAAATGAAAATTCCTGACACACTTGGCGAAGGACCAATCAATTAGCCGTTCTTAACCCCTACTCTTGATGAAATTAAGTCATAGTCATTACGCATGCACTTATTGGTTGGCTGTGCCATAAGTATTTCTTAGGTATAGTATGAGTTCTGCCTATGACCAAAATCTGGAATGATCAACTGGAGTTTTCTGTATCCCAATAAGGGATGTTTAGATGATAAAAAAAAGTAAGTTGATACACAGGAGTTGGGATAGCACAACCTATGGCTTCTAAATGCAAGAGCGTCGTTTCTGCTTTATTGAAAACGATTTTGCAGTTCAAGCAGTGTGTTTTCATTTGCTATAACTTCAACAACAGCACAAAAATAAAAAGATACTTCAAATCGATCAAGGTTTACGAAAGAGAGTGTTGCTGCTTGTCCCCTTGCTTTCCCTTCAAAACCTATAAATGGTACGAATGTCGTTTGTATTTTATTGAAAACGATAATTATGCTGAATACTATGGTTTTTATTCATCTAGACATCGACAAAACAATAATAAAAGTAAAAAAAAACTAAGCCAAGGCCTAGCCCAGGGGATGGGGGCTAGAGGGTTTTACCCCTCTAGGCCCCACCAATTTATGTCTGACTTGTAAAAACGTAACAAAAATGGATGAAAACAAATTATGTATGCATATTTTGAGGTTTTTCGTGAAAACACCTCCCCCCTCCCGAAAAAATCCTTGAGTAAAACACCCCCGAAAATAAAAATCCTGAGTACGACCCTGCACTAAACTAACCAAGATCATTTCAAATCTATTAATAAAAGTGGAACGATTGTTTCACATGTAATGATATTCCTTACTGGAAGTCAAATCCATTTACAATACGCTAATATTATACAAGAAAAAAGTTCAAAGCATATTTTATTTTCAGTAAATTTAAATTTACCCTATGGCCTTTAGAAGGCTTAGAGGGTGCTTACCCTACTCCTATATGTGGTAATAACTGTTTCTTGTCAGGTTTTAGTTTTAAATGGTTCCACTGTAGATGTCTTTTATAATTTTGATTCAACACCTTTGCACTATGCAGAGGGAAAATAACATACAGGGGCGGATCCAAGGGGGGGGGGGCTCCGTGGAATTAATTTTCTGGAAAAACACATTTATCCAAATGGAAAGCTTCTCGCTCAGAAAATTCCATCAGAAACTCTTAGAAAATCTCCCCGCACGCAAAAAAAACAAGGAATTTCATCCCTACGGGCGGGGGGGTGAAATTTGTTCAGTAATACAGGGGGGAGGGGGCATGCCTTCCCAAGAGTAATGTTTATTTGTCCTTTTAATTATCCTGGACAAAAGAGTTATCTCAAAAGTTTTATCAGATGACTGTGGGAAAAAGGGGACGTGGGAAGGGGCTAGTTACACTCCAATCTCTTAGGTAACTGAAAAAGAGCACTTGAACTTTAATTTCTGTTCGAATGAGCCCCTCTCGATATTCTAGAATTACTGGTTCGATACAGTAACCCTTTGGGAAAACGAAAAACTAAAAAAAGCATCTCTTGAAAGGCGTTGATGTCAAAATTGAATTTTAAGGTAATTGTTTTCATTTTTTTTCTCGACGGTCTTATAGCATGAGTGATTCCTGTTCTTGGAAGACATCGCATATTCTTCCTGAAGAGGGTTTATGTGACGCTAAAAATATTTTAGCACTAAGGGGTAAGCTAGTATTCCACAGAGCCCGTATTGGAGGCCTATTATATACATATCTCAGAATTAAAGAGCTATGGAATGCCCCTTCCCCTGCTTAGAAAGAAAAGAAGAAAGTGTGGCTGAAAATGTATTATAAGTAAAAAGAGCAACATCCATACCAACAAAAGGTTAGCCAACAGCTACCTGAATATTAGTAACAGCTCAAAACCAAAGCAGTAGTAACAACTCAAACTGTAGCGGCCGCTTCAAACAATAGTAACAACAAGTCTAACAGCAACAACTCAATCAACGACATTAATAGCAGAGTCTGTGGCCCATCCAACAATTGTGATAAATCATCATATGACAGCAGCAACAGCAAAAGTAACAGCAATTCTAAGAAGAGCTGCAAAAACTCAAACAATAATACCGATAAAGACTCTACCAAGAAAAACCCAACCAACAATACTAAAAATCTTAGCCAACGGCTAACCCAAAAATAGTATTAACTAAAAAAAAAAAAAAAATAGAAACAGCAGCTATTACAGTAACAATTCAAATAACATCTCCAACGATAATTTCTCAGAAAGTGACACCAGTACCTTAAGCAGAAACTAAAACAGCAGCACAAAGAACTCTACTAACAATATAAGTAACCCCGCTAACGGCTAACGCAACAGACACAGCAGACCGACATTTAACCGGATCACCGACTTAAACGACAATAGCAACAGTTGAATAACAAATAGTAACAACTCAGCTATCAGCACTAGCAACTCAACCAACAATGCTAACGTAAGACTAGACTGACAGTGGCTTAACAAACCAACAGCAGTAAACCAAACTAAAACAGCAGCACAAAAAAACTCTACTAACAATATAAGTAACCCCGCTAACTGCTCACGCAACAGACACAGCAGACCGACATTTAACCGCAGCACCGACTTAAACGACAATAGCAACGGTTGAATAACAAATAGTAACAACTCAGCTATCAGCACTAGCAACTCAACCAACAATGCTAACGTAAGACTCGACTGACAGTGGCTTAACAAACCAACAGCAGCAAACCAAACTAAAACAGCAGCACAAGGAACTCTACTAACAATATAAGTAACCCCGCTAACGGCTCACGCAACAGACACAGAAGACCGACATTTAACCGCAGCACCGACTTAAACGACAATAGCAACAGTTGAATAACAAATAGTAACAACTCAGCTATCAGCACTAGCAACTCAACCAACAATGCTAACGTAAGACTCGACTGACAGTGGCCTAACAATCCAACAGCAGCAAACCAAACTAAAACAGTAGCACAAGGAACTCTACTACCAATATAAGTAACCCCGCTAACGGCTCACGCAACAGACACAGCAGACCGACATTTAACCGCAGCACCGACTTAAACGACAATAGCAACGGTTGAATAATAAATAGTAACAACTCAGCTATCAGCACTAGCAACTCAACCAACAATGCTAACGTAAGACTCGACTGACAGTGGCTTTACAAACCACAACAAATTTCCGATCAACGCCATAGTGTAAAAAGTTCTTGATAGCAGTTTGAACTTAGGTTGCCTTTTACTAAAAAAAAATGTTATGAATAAAACAGTGTTTACTTTGAAAAAGCTCCAATTTTCAAAGTTTAGCAACAACTGTAAGAAGAATACACTAGATAGTTAATAGTCCTCAATCTACTGCTTGTTTTCTTCTCAGTCTACTGCTGCCTCAGTCTTATTCTACTGCTTCTCAGTCTACTACTTCTCACCAAATATAAACTTAAAGTTAAATTAAAATTTTTATCATTCACTCAATTCACTCAATATTGGAATTTCCTTATGTTGATTTCTGACTGCTTATTGACTGCCTATGATATAAAAGACCCGGAATACCATCAGTGATCCAATAAGAGTGAAAGGCTGTCGGTGGAACTTCACAACAACAATTTATCCCAAGTCCTCTTCGTGTCCACCCACACTTATACAATATATTTTATTCTGACTCAAAATCTAAAAGTTATAAAGGACAAACAATTGAATAAATCAAAATTTTTGATACACATGACAAAGGAGCAATTAATTAGCCGTTTTTGACGCCCGCTCTTGCTGAAATTAGGTCAAGGTCGTTACATCTGCACTCATTGGTTGGCTAAGCATTTCCTTTGCACAGTATGAATTCTGCCAATGACAGCAATCTACAAAGAAAAAAAGTAAAGTGTTTTTGTATTCCAATAAGAGATGCTAAGATGACGCAAAAAGTGAGCTGATAAACAGGAGTTGGGATAACAAACCCTAAGGCTTCTAAATGCCAGAGCACTGTTTGTGCTTCATTGAAAACGATTTGTAATTCAAGCAGTGTCTTTTTATTTGTTATAGCATCAACAATAGCACAATAAAAAGAGAACGATATCTCAATAATAATCAAGGTATACAAAAGAGAGTGGTGGTACTTGTCGGGCTTGCCTCTGCCTCAAAATATCTAAGTGGCACGATTGTCATTTGTATTTTATTAAAACGATAAGCATGTTGAACGCTGTGGTATTTATTCATCTAAACACAAAGAAGAACCATAATATAAGAAAAATAAGCAAACCAAGCTTATTTCAAAATTATTAGTGAAAGTTGACCGATTATACAGAGAAGGGAAATAGCTTGTCATTGTCTCATAATATTGTTTTTATCTTTAATCTTTGTTAAACTTTATAGCATAATATAATAGTTAACAATACTAAATCAGCATCATCGAGTGATTCCTTCACAGTCAAAAACCTGTTTAAAAAATCATTTTTTAACTTTTTGGACACTATGGGCTTCACTCTTTACTATGTTAGTGCAACTATGACGCATGCCTTAAAACAATGAGCTTATTATTGCATTTCCCTAAATATGAAATATGTAGAACTCATTAAGGTTAAATTAAGGATCAGAACTTATGAGTCTGAGAAAACTTGCCAAATTTTAGTGAAATGATCATAAGGAACCACAACTACGTTTACTGTTGAACCCTTATCCTTTCCGATCATATAATATCCGATCATATGATATCCTTTCACGATATATATATATATATATATATATATATATATATATATATATATATATATATATATATATATATATATATGTTTTTAACAATCCTTATAATGACGTTAGTCGACAAACCTGACGTCAGTCGACACATACACACACAGACAACTTATTTTTATATATATAAGATAAGATGTGCGGTAAGCCAAAATCAAAATATGTCTTAATTCAAAAATGTATTTTACGTATTAAGCATATATTTTAAGTGCAAGTAAGGAGCCACATTAAAACTTAAAACGGACAAATATTGTTCCTTATATGAAAGGGGTTGTACCCTCCTCAACGCCTCACTCTTTACGCTAAAGTATTTTTATTATTTTAAAAAGTAGAATTGTGAAAAAAAATCGAACTTTAGCGTAAAGAGCGGGGCGTTGACGCAAAGGGACAAAAATGTAAAGTTCGTTTTTCGCCTTTAGTAATCAAGCAATAGCAGGTTACATGATCGGAAAGGCTATTGGTTCAATAGTAAAGGTAGTTGTGGGTCCTTATGATAATTTCACTAAAATTTGGCAAGTTTTCTCAGACTCATAACTTCTGATCCTTAATTTGACCTTAATGAGTTCTACATATTTCATATTTAGGGAAACGCAATAATAAGTCCATTGTTTTAATGCATGCGTCATAGTTGCACTAACATATTAAAGAGTGAAGCCCATAGTGTCCAAAAAGTTAAAAAATAATTTTTTAAACAGGTTTTTAACTGTGAAGGAATCACTCGATGATGCTAATTTAGTATTGTCAACTATTATATTATGCTATAAAGTTTAACAAAAATTAATGATAAAAACAATATTATGAGACAATGACAAGTTATTTCCTTTCTCTGGATTTTGGAGAGTATATATAGCAACTCCTATTTCTTAAAGCTACATATTTGCTTACATTGCTACATATTGCTGCATAACTTAAATCAAGTTTACATCAGCCTTTAAAAGTATGTGAATATTAACATATTCACATATAAATCAATATATGAGAAACCTCGTCATAGCGCAGTGGATGAGACCACAGCTCCCGGTAAAGGGATCTAGGTTCAATCCCGCCTGTAGTAAGGATTCAATTCTCGTCGTTAGAATTTTTTCCTTATGTTTGAATCAATTTTTTCTTAATTAGTTCTTCATAATTTTTTTTCCTTTATTCAACTGAAATTACTAATTTTCCACCCTATTACTAGTGGCTCCGCTTCTTCCGTCTTCATTGCCATAACAGTTGAGAGAACGTAAGGGCTGAAATTCTTGACCTGGATTGTCTGGTGCCCAGTTTGGGTCGTCGTCGTCGGAAGAGATATCGAGATCTGAATCACAATCAGGTATGAATAAAAGCCTTGCTGCTTCTTCTGCAGTCATTTTCTTGGTAACTCTTCTACTTCTTTCCTTGATCAGTCTCTCTTCCAAGGGCTTGGGACCATGACCTCTCATGGAGTCAGAGCTCGTGCTTGGATCAGCTGAAAAGAAATTCAAGGTAAGTGAATCACTTAATAATAACAATAATATTAGCATATTGCAATAAAATAGGCCATTGGCCTCAACACTTGCCTGAGGCATCCCACAAAATAGCTTTTTTACCCTTGTTTCAGTAAAAAGGAGGAACAGAAAGAAAATGTGCCTATTCCCGATCATAAAAAGGACTTGCTGCCTCGTTTGCTGTACAAATCTGCCTAGGTATGGTTTGGCACTGAATGCCTGACGTGACCATTTGGTAACCGATCGTTAGCAACCTTGTTTGCGGCTAAACTACAGCTCAGAATTAGACTAGTGATGTCTCATTCGAAAGAACGGATTCTTAGCTACAAAATATGATCATAATCAAGCTCTGAACTTACCAGAAACGTTCAGGTCATCGAGGTCGAAATCTGCACCTTTCCTCTTTTTCGACATTTTATGTTTTGTCTAAACTTGGACGCTCGCTCGACCGCTCGGGTAAAGCCTTGAGGGACAATAAATTCAAACGCGACAGAGTCAAGCAAGCGCTATCTAGTGAAAAAGAAATCACGGTTGTGACTTTGTCGAGTCGAGAGAAAAAAAAATACGAGGCGAGCGTTATCCGTATGGTGACCACAGGCATGAAAGGGTTAAAAAAAGTTGTTTTTTTATTTCATTTCTGAACGTTTTTGAATTAATACATGCTTTGATTTTGGCTCGCCGCACATGAATGAATAAAAAGAAAATTAAATTTCGTCAATACCTTGCTCTTCACAATAAAGTTTGAATTTATTCCCAAATCTTTAGGAATGACCCGCAAATCACAAAGGCCTTAGAATAAATAGTTGAAATTACTGAAAATACTTTAGTGTAAAGAGCAAGGTATTGTAGAGGAGACGAACCCCCTTACATACGTATTATTTTATGTTCGTTTTATATTCAAGTTAAATTTCAGACACGCTATGAAAATGTATGGCATCTATATCTATAATGAAACAATTAAATTTTAAAGGAACAAGTTTTTTCAACTGAAAGCAAGGAGCAACATTAAATCTTAGAACGATTCAAACTAAAACGTATTCGAGGGGCGTTGCTCTGTCCTCAATGCCTCGCTGTTTACGCTAAAGTTTGCTTTTTGTTTCAATTATATAAGAATAACTCCTGAGACATAAGTGCCTTTTAATTAGAAAAATAAGCTTTTAAAACTTCTAAAAATACTTAGTGTAAGGAGTGAGATATTTAGGGGAAAGGGGTAATGAACTGTTTGATTGGATAGTTTTTACTTTTTTTTAAGAGGGTCTTATGTGATGCTAAAAATATTTCAGCAAGAAGGGGTAAACTGGTATCCCTCAGAACCCGTATTGGATACCTACTCTGCATATTTCTCAAAATTAAGGAGCAATGTAATGCCTCCTCCCCTCCTTTGTGAAAAGAAGAGAAGAAAATAGATGCAATTTACTGCAAGTAAAAAAAAGCAGCAGCCTTACCAGCAAGATATCGGCCAATAGCTCCATTAGTAACTGCTCAAAAAATAAAAGCAGCAATAACAACTCAAACAGTAGCAGCGCTTCAAATAATAGCAACACCAAGTTTAACAGCAACAACTCAACCATCGACATTAATAATACAGTCAGTGACCCATCCAACAATTGTGATAAATCAATATATGACAGCAGCAACAGCAATATCAACTTGAAAGTAACATCAATTATAAAAAGAGCAGCAACAACTCAAACAATAACAATAATGATGAATCTACAAATTAGAACCCAGCCAACAACACTAATAGTGTTAGCCAACGGCCCGCCCTAAAATAGTACAAAAAACACCTAATACAGTAACAACAACCGAAATAACATCTCCGGTGGCAATATCTCAGACTAGAGCCTCCGTACCAAAGTAAAAACTAAAACCACAGCACAAACATCTCTACCATCAATATAAGTAATCCAGCTAATGATTCACTCATTAACTACAGCAGACCGATAAAAGCAGCATCAACTCAAAAGACAACAGCAACAGCTGAATAAAGAAAAGTAAACAACTCAGCTATCAGCACAAGCAACTCAACCGACAACACTAAGATAAGACTCAACTAACAGTGGCTTAACAGACAGCTCCAAATTTCCAATCAGTGCTTTAGTGAACAAAACCCATGTAGTGGTTTGATCTTAGTTTGCCTTTTAGTCTAAAGCTGCTGTGAATAAAATAGTATTTACTTTGAAAAAACTTCAGTTTACAAATGTTAGTAGCAACTGTAACAAGAATATACTAAATGGTTAATGGCCCTTCAATCTACTGCTTCCCTTTTTCTCAGTCTTTTGCTTCAGTCTTCCTTTTACTGCTTCTCTGTCTACTGCTTTTCTTCAAGTATTTATTCAAAGTCAAATTAAAATTTTTATCATCTATTAAATTTGACATTTCCCCTTTTAGCTTTTCTCTATTAAACTTTTCAGGATAATCGCCAGTAGGCTAAGAATAGCGAATAACCCTGATGAAATGAAAATCCCTGACACACTTGGCGAAGTACCAATCAATTAACCGATCTTAACCCCTGCTCTTGATGAAATTAAGTCATAGTCGTTACACATGCACTCATTGGTTGGCTGTGCCATAAGTATTTCTTAGGTATAGTATGAGTTCTGCCTAAAACCAAAATCTGGAATGATCAACTGGAGTTTTCTGTATCCCGATAAGGGATGTTTAGATGATGAAAAAAGTAAGTTGATACACATGAGTTTGGGTAACACAACCTATGACTTCTAAATGCAAGAGCGTCCTTTCTGCTTTATTGAAAATGACTTGCAGTTCAAGCAGTGTGTTTTCATTTGCTATAACTTCAACAATAGCACAAAAATAATAAGATGCTTCAAAATCGATCAAGGTTTACGAAAGAGAGTGTTGCTGCTTGTCCCCTTGCTTTCCCTTCAAAACCTATAAATGGCACGAATGTCGTTTGTATTTTATTGAAAACGATAATTATGCTGAATACTATGGTGTTTATTCATCTAAACATCGACAAAAAAATAATAAAAGTAAAGAAAAAAATACTAAGCCAAGGTCTAGCTCAGGGGATGGGGGCTAGAGGGTTTTACCCCTCTAGGCCCCACCAATGTATGTCTGACTTGTAAAAACGTAACAAAAATGGATGAAAAGAAATTATGTATGCGTTTTTTGAGGTTTTTCGTGTAAACACCTCCCCCCTCCCGAAAAAATCCTTGAGTAAAACACCCCTGAAAATAAAAATCCTAAGTACGGCCATGCACTAAACTAACCAAGATCATTTCAAATCTATTAATAAAAGTGGAACGATTGTTTCACATGTAATGATATTCCTTACTGGAAGTTAAATCCATTTACAATACGCTAATATTATACAAGATAAAAGCTCAAAGCATATTTTATTTTCAGTAAATTTAAATTGACCCTATGGCCTTTAGAAGGCTTAGGGGGCGCTTACCCTGATCCTATATGTGGTAATATCTGTTTCTTGTCAGGTTTTATTTTTAAATGGTTCCAGTGTAGATGTATTTTATAATTTTGATTCAACACCTTTGCACTATGCAGAGAGAAAAAATTACATACAGGGGCGGATCCAAAGGGGGGAGGGGGGCTCCGTTGAATTTTTTTTCTGGAAAAACCCATTTATCCAAATGGAAAGTTTCTCGCTCAGAAAATTCCCTCAGAAACTCTTAGAAAATCTCCCTGTACGCAAAAAAACAAAGAATTTCACCTCTACAAGCGGGGAGTGAAATTTGTTCAGTAATACAGGGGGGAGGGGGCATGCCGTCCCACTAGTCATGTTTTTTGTCCTTTTAATTATCCTAGACAAAAGAGTTATCTCAAAAGCTTTATCAGATGACTGTGGGAAAAAGGTGACGTGGGAAGGGGCTAGTTGCACTCCAATCTCTTAGGTAACTGAAAAAGAGCACTTGAACTTTAATTTCTGTTCGAATGAGCCCCTCTCGATCTTCTAGAATTACTGGTTCGATACAGTAACCCTTTGGGAAAACGAACAAATAAAAAAAGCATCTCTTGAAAGGCGTTGATGTCAAACTTGAATTTAAAGGTAATTGTTTTCACTTTTTTCTCGACGGTCTTATAGCATGAGTGATTCTTGTTCTTGGAAGAAATCGCAAATCCTTCCTGAAGAGGGTTTATGTGACGCTAAAAATATTCTAGCAATAAGGGGTAAGCTAGTATTCCACAGAGCCCGTATTGGAGGCCTATTATATACATATCTCAGAATTAAAGAGCTATAGAATGCCCCTTCCCCTGCTTAGAAAGAAAAGAAGAAAGTGTGGCTGAAAATGTATTACAAGTAAAAAAAGCAACCTCCCTATCACCAGAAGGTCAGCCAACAGCCACATGAACATTAGTAACAGCTCAAAACCAAAGCAGTAGTAACAACTCAAACTGTAGCGGCTGCTTCAAACAATAGTAACAACAAGTCTAACAGCAACAACTCAATCAACTATATTAATAACACAGTCAGTGGCCCATCCAGCAATTGTGATAAATCATCATATGACAGCAGCAACAGCAATAGCAATGAAAAAAGTAACAGCAATTCTAAAAAGAGCTGCAAAAACTCAAACAATAATAGCGACAAAGACTCTACCAACAAGAACCCAACCAACAACACTAAAAATCTTAGCCAACGGCCCACCCAAAAATAGTATAAACTAAAAAAACAATAGGAACAGCAGCTATTACAGTAACAACTCAAATAACATCTCCGACGATAATCAAACAGTTCGTGGTAACGAAGCTGTAGTAAGGAGCGACCCGGCTCAATAGTAAACGAAACTCTAAAAAACGGAATTTTGATGCTAAAATATACATCAAAAGAATCAGATTTTCATGCTAATTCTAAATATATAAGTTTAATCAAATTTAGTCTTTGTCATCAAAAGTTACGAGCCTGAGAAAATTTGCCTTATTTTAGAAAATAGGGGAAAACGCCCCCTAAAGGTCACTGAATCTTAACAAAAATCACACCATCGCATTTGGCGTATCAGAGAACCCTGTAGCAAAATTTTGAAGGTCCTATCTACAAAAATGTGGTATTTCGTATTTTTTGCCAGAAGACAAATCACGGGTGCGTGTTTATTTGTTTGTTTGTTTTTTTTTTTTTTTTTTTTTTTCCCAGGGGTCATCGTATCGACCAAGTGGTCCTAGAATGTCGCAAGAGGGCTCCTTCTAACGGATATGAAAAGTTCTAGTGCCCTTTTAAAGTGACCAAAAAAATTGGAGGGCACCTAGGCCCCCTCCCACACTCGTTTTTCTCCAAATTCAACAGATAAAATTTTTGAGATAGCCATTTTGTTCCGCATAGTCAAAAACCACGATAGCTATGTCTTTAGGAATGACTTATTCCCCCACACTCCCTGGGGGAGGGGCTGCAAGTTATAAACTTCGACCAGTGTTTACATATAATAATGGTTATTGGGAAGTGTACAGTCGTTTTCAGGGGATTTTTTTTGGTTCTGGGGGTGGGGTTGAGGGGAGGGGCTATGTGGGAGGATCTTTTCTTGGAGAAATATGTCATGGGGTACCAGAAATTCAATGAAAAGGGTGTAGGATTTTCTAAAATAACTATAAAAAAACAATGAAAAAATAAACATGGAAAAGTTTTTTCAATTGAAAGTAAAGAGTAGCATTGAAACTTAAAAAGAACAGAGATTATTACGCATATGAGGGGTTCTAAAAAACTTTACCATAAAGAGCGAGGTGTTTAGGAGGAGATAAATACCTCACTCTTTATGCTATAGTATTTTTAGTAATTTCAACTATTTATTCTACGGCCTTTCTGATTCAGGGGTCATTCTTAAAGAATTGGGACAAAACTTACGATTTAGTGTATAAAACGAGGTATTAACGAGGGTACAAACCCCCTCATATACAAAAAAAATTAAAGAATATAAAAGTTTGTTACGTAAGTTAATTTTTAAGTTACGTATATTTTTACTAATAAAAAAATTCATTAAAAATTAAAATTTATAGTTGCCTTTTTATGTAACCGAAAAATTGCATGGCAACTAGGCCTCCTTCCCCATCCCTTAATTCTCAAAATCGTCTGATCAAAACTAAGAGAAAGCCATTTAGCCAAAAAAGGATTTAATAAGCTAATTTCATTTTAATAAATTATTTGTGGAGAGCCAAAATCAAACATGCATTAATTCAAAAACGTTCAGAAATTACATAAAAAAAAAACTAGTTTTTTTAAACTGAAAGTAAGGAGTGACATTAAAACTTAAAACGAACAGAAATTACTCCGTATATGAAATGGGTTGTCCCCTCCGCAATCCCTCGCTCTTTACGCTAAAGCTTGACTCTTTGCCACAGTTTCGCTTTTTAAAACAATTAAAAGTTTTAGCGTAAAGAGCGAGGGATTGAGGAGGGGAAAACCCATTTGATATACGGAATAATTTCTGTTCGTTTTAAGTTTTAATGTCGCTCCTTACTTCCAGTTAAAAAAACTAGTTTTTTTAAACTGAAAGTAAGGAGTGACATTAAAACTTAAAACGAACAGAAATTACTCCGTATATGAAATGGGTTGTCCCCTCCGCAATCCCTCGCTCTTTACGCTAAAGCTTGACTCTTTGCCACAGTTTCGCTTTTTAAAACAATTAAAAGTTTTAGCGTAAAGAGCGAGGGATTGAGGAGGGGAAAACCCATTTGATATACGGAATAATTTCTGTTCGTTTTAAGTTTTAATGTCGCTCCTTACTTCCAGTTAAAAAAACTAGTTTTTTTATGTAATTTCTCAGAAAGAAACACCAGTACCTTAAGCAGAAACTAAAACAGCAGCACAAAGAACTCTACTAACAATATAAGTCACCCAGCTAACGGCTCACGGAACAGACACAGCAGACCGACATTTAACCGCAGCACCGACTTAAATGACAGTAGCAACAGCTGAATAACAAATAGTAATAACTCAGCCTTCAGCACTAGCAACTCAACCAACAATGCTATCGTAAGACTCGACTGATAGTGGCTTAACAAACCACAACAAATTTCCGATCAACACCATAGTGTGAAAAGTTCTTGATAGCAGTTTGAACTTAGGTTGCCTTTTACTAAAAAAAAAATGTTATGAATAAAACAGTGTTTACTTTGAAAAAGCTCCAATTTTCAAAGTTTAGAAACAACTGTAAGAAGAATACACTGGATGGCTAATAGTCCTCTATCTACTGCTTCTCTTCTTCTCAGTCTACTACTGCCTCAGTCTTATTCTACTGCTTCTCAGTCTACTACTTCTCACCAAATATAAACTTAAAGTTAAATTAAATTTTTATCATTCATTCAATTCAAAATTACCCTTCTTAGCCTTTCTCTATTCAACTTTTCAGCATGATTGCTAGTAGGCTAAGAATAATCCTCACCTAGGCCTATTGGAAATAAAATGTTGCAAAATGGAGAGTTGAAAAAGAGCAGATATTGGAATCTCCTTATGTTTATTTTTAACTGCTTATTGACTGCCTACGATATAAAAGACCCGGAATACCATCAGTGATCCAATAAGAGTGAAAGGCTGTCAGTGGAACTTCACAACAACAATTTATCCTAAGTCCTCTTCGCGTCCACCCACACTTATACAATATATTTTATTCTGACTCAAAATCTAAAAGTTATAAAGGACAAACAATTGAATAAATCAAAATTTCTGATACACATGGCAAAGGAGCAATTAATTATTCGTTCTTGACGCCTGCTCTTGCTGAAATTAGGTCATAGTCGTTACATCTGCACTCATTGGTTGGCTGTGCAATAAGTATTTCCTTTGCACAGTATGAACTCTGCCAATAGCCGACATCTGGAAAGAAAAAAGGTAAAGCGTTTTTGTATTCCAATAAGAGATGCTAAGATGACGCAAAAAGTGAGCTGATAAACAGGAGTTGGGACAACAAACCCTAAGGCTTCTAAATGCCAGAGCACTGTTTGTGCTTCCTTGAAAACGATTTGTAATTCAAGCAATGTCTTTTTATTTGTTATAGCATCAACAATAGCACAATAAAAAGAGAACGATATCTCAATAGTAATCAAGGTATACAAAAGAGAGTGGTCGTACTTGTCGGGCTTGCCTCCCTCTCAAAATACCTAAGTGGCACGATTGTCATTTGTATTTTATTAAAAACGATAAGCATGTTGAACGCTGTGGTATTTATTCATCTAAACACAAAGAGGAACCATAATATAAGAAAAAAAAGCAAACCAAGCTTATTTCAAAATTAAATGAAAGTTGACCAATTATTTAACGTGTAATAATATCAATTCCTGGAAGTCTAATCTATTTATGATGCATTCATATCATAAAAGAAAAAAGTTAAAAAGAAAAAGAAAAACTTTCTTCTGGGCATCGATAACACTGTTATTAAATAGCGGTGGTGAGGTTATAGCACCTTGTCGAACACCTTTAAGTACGGGAATGGCCCCGTCAATTAAATTAGAGTTTTTACCAGAAAGTGACTTAACCTTTACATTTTATCTCCGATACATGTTTCGGAGGGTAACTATTACAGAACTGTTCATACCACGAAGCGGAGCCGCTAGTAATAGGGTGAAAAGTTAGTAATTTCAGTTGAATAAATAAAAAAAATTATGAAGAACTAATTAAGAACAAATTGATTCAAACATAAGAAAAAAATTTTGAAGATAAAATATCACGGACTGACTTCCTTGCAACAGCCGGGATTGAACCTAGATATATTGATTTATATGTCAATATGTTAATATTCACATACTTTTAATCAAAAAATTGTAAAGGCTGATGTAAACTTGATTTAGGTTATGTAGCAATATGTAGCAATGTATGCAAATATGTAGCTTTAAGAAATAGGAGTTGTTATATATATTCTCCAAAATCCAGAGAAAGGAAATAACTTGTCATTGTCTCATAATATTGTTTTTATCATTAATTTTTGTTAAACTTTATAGCATAATATAATAGTTGACAATACTAAATCAGCATCATCGAGTGATTCCTTCACAGTTAAAAACCTGTTTAAAAAATTAATTTTTAACTTTTTGGACACTATGGGCTACACTGTTTACTATGTTAGTGCAACTATGACGCATGCCTTAAAACAATGGACTTATTATTGCGTTTCCTTAAATATGAAAAATGTAGAACTTATTAAGGTCAAATTAAGGATCAGAAGTTATGAGTCTGAGAAAACTTGCCAAATTTTAGTGAAATTATCATAAGGACCCACAACTACCTTTACTTTTGAACCAATAGCCATTCCGATCATATAACCTGCTATTGCTTGATTACTAAAGGCGAAAAACGAACTTTGCATTTGGTGAGGGTATAGCACCTTGTCGGATACCTTTATGTACGGGAATGGACCTGTCAATTAAATCAGAGTTTTTACCAGAAAGTGACTTAACCTTTACATTTAATCTCTGATACATGTTTCGAAGAGTAGCTATTACAGAACTGTTCATACCACGAAGCAGAGCCGCTAGTAATAGGGTGGCAAATTAGTAATTTTAGTTGAATAACGAAATTCGTCCTTTCTCCTTTAATGTTACTTAAAAAGCTTGACTTGTTGTATATTCAATTCTTCTTTTCTTTTATATCCTTTATAGACGCTAAAATAACACGTTCCTTATTAAATTGTAATTTTCTGAAATATTTATATTCCGCAATAACATTATTATTGTTTTGTTATTTAGTTTTATTCGCACTTCCCTTTGCATTCTTTGTGATTTGTTGCTATTTCTTGTTCCAAGGCCTTTTCCTTAGCTGTTCCGAGTCATTTATGAGTCATTTGTCATCTTGTGTAATGTTACGCACGTCATACATACTAAATACTGATTCCTCTTTCCTGTTTACAAACTGACTCACACATGCTAAAGTAATATGTCCCTTTATTCGATTGTAATAATGCTATGGCTTATAACCGCTCACGGACGCTAAACTACCTCGTCCCTTCATTCCATTGTATTTGTGCTTTGTCTACTAACCGTATTTTTTGGTATGTAACATTTTGTTTGCAATTGAATTTGATTTTTACTGCTTACTTTTTCATGCCTGTTTCTTTAGCTGTTCATAACAGATTGTCATCTTGTGTAAGTTTGCCCTGCGTCATAGGTACTAAAAACGTTACGACCACTGCTGGGAGGGAATGACATAATTTATGCTCTTTACATTTAAATAATTATCACGTCTCTCACAAGATTTTTTTTCAAAAAATAAGGCTCTAAATGAATTTTCTAAACTCTTGACTTATTTGAATCAGATTAGATCGTTTTCTCAGGCTATAAAATCTCAGGGTACTATTTTTCAAAAAGACAAAATACATACATAAATAAAAACACAGTTGTTCGATCCCACACAGACTCTATTGTCTGTTGAACTAATTGATTAAGCAAATCAATGAAATGAACTTTAATTGATTAAGAACTTTTAATTGATTAATTAAACTTTTAATTAATTAAGCAAATAAAATTCAAAAACAAGTACTGACAAAAATAGAAAGAAAAAAGAAAACAAAAGAAAGAGCAGACAAAAAGCGAAAAAAAAGCAACACAACTAAAAAAAAACAAGAAGAAGAAGAGGAAGTGACAGAAGGATAAAGAGGTCATCCACAAAAGACAAAATCGACAACTGATATACAGTGTAAATGATGCCATATTTAAGAAACTCTTCTTTGGGCCGTCCTTTACTATAATAATAATAATAATAATAATTTATTCCAGAAAAAAGCCCGTGGGCCATAGGAAAACTACATAATACACAAACAACAAATTAACTACATTAAATTAAAACTATTTAAAGAAAACGCTCCCAATGCACCGCTGCAATCCTGACAAACCTTGCTATCCTTTTAATACTCAGGAAATTTGTATCATTCATTCTATCTACCATCCATATCTCATTCAATTTTTCTTTACCATACATCTCACGCCTCCAATCATTCAATTCGACACATTCACACACAAAATGTATTAAACTTTCATCCTGAGATCCGCACATAGGAAAAGCAATAGATTCTACCTTCTCCCCTTTTCTCCCTTGATACTTTCTTTTCTCCCCAATCAGAAATCCATTTCCCCTCCAAACCAAATAAGCCTTAAAATCCTCTCTACTTAAACCAACCTTCCAAAATACCTTCTCCCCCCCAACTACCTTTTATCTGTCTATACAATTTTAACGACCCTGAACGATCCAAACTTGCCCACCATATCTGTATTTCTTGATTCTTCAATCTCTCTTGTACCTCCCTTATTACTATTTCCTCCATACCCATAATCCCCTTTCCTTCATTCCACCATTCCCCTAATCCACACTTATCTAAGATATCCTTAATCTCCGCCGGCCACCCTGTTTTACTATTCAGTCTCAACGCCTCTAAGTATGCTGCCTTTGCTACCCAATGAATTTTTCTTTAAGAATAATGCACCAATGTTATCGATAGATTTGCTTAAACTGTGCTTACTGCTATTTGCTGACGACATCGTATTACTGGCTGAAACAAAGGAGAAACTGCAACAATTATTAGAGATTACGGAGGTTTATTTGGAAGAGAAGAAGTTAATCCTGAACATATCGAAGTCAGTGGTGATGGTATTTGGTCGTAAAGCCATGGAAAGTGAAGATTTGAATTTTTTCTTTAAAGGTGAAACTATACCAGTGAATAATGAATTTGTTTATCTTGGGGTAAAGTTTACTAGTAACGGGAAATTCAGTGGGCATCTGGATCTAGCGAATGCAAGGGGGAGGTATATTAGCGGTGAAATAGCGAGGAGTAGTCTTAGATGGGTGAGAGATATTAGAGTACATAAGAGGATTTGGACAAGTAAGATAGTACCGGCGATGCATTATGGAGCAGAGATCTGGGGCTATCGGAAAGGTCCAAAACTTGAGGTGGTTATGATGAGATATTATAAGAGGATGTTAGGACTATGGGATTCGTTTAGTAATTTGGTAATCCAGGGGGATTTAGGGCTAGTATCGCTGCGATCTATGAGGCTAGTGACCATGGTGACATATATGTTTTTCAGAATTAAGAAGCAATGTAATGCCTCCCCCCTCCTTTGTGAAAAGAAGAGAAGAAGATGGATGCAATTTATTGCAAGTACAAAAATCAACAGCGTTACCAGCAAGATATCGGCCAACGGCTTCATCAACATTAGTAAAAGCTAAAAAAATAAAAGCAGCAATAACAACTCAAATAGTTGCAGCGCTTCAAACAATAGTAACAACAAGTCCAACAGCAACAACTCAACCAACGACATTAATAACTTAGTCAGTGACCCACCCAACAATTTTGATGAATCAACATGTGACAGCAGCAACAGCAATAACAACTCGATAAGTAACAATAATTCAAAAAAGAGCAGCGACAACTCAAACAATAACAGTGATGACGTGTCTACAAGTTGGAACCCAACCAACAACACTAATAACCTTAGCCAACGGCCCGCCCTAAAATAATAGTAACTAGTAGTTGTTACTCAATAGTAGTAAAATAGTAGTAACTCAAAAAACAACACTTCATACATTAACAACAACCCAAATAATATGTTTTGATTTTGGATCACCGCACATGCATAATTAAAACGAAATTTACATTTTTTTTTTTGCTAAATGGATTTCTCATAGCTTTGATCAGACGATTTTAATTAAAAAAAGGATGGACGAGGAGGCCTAGTTGCCCCCCAATTTTAGGTTGCTTAAAAAGGCAACTAAATTTTTTGATTTTTTTACGAACGTTTTTGTTAGTAATAGACAAGCGTTCCTTACAAATAAACTTACGTAACTAACTTCTATATTTGTGTATTTTTATTACGTGTATCAGGGGGCTCACCCCCTAGTCAATACCTTGTTCCTTACACTAAAGCTTGAATTTGGTCCCAAATCTTTAAAAATGACCCCTGTATCACAAAGGCCTTAGAATAAATAGTTGAAATTAATAAAATAATTTAGCGTAAAGAGCAAGGTATTGTGGAGGAGACGAACCCTCTTATATACGTAATATTTTGTGTTCTTTTTAAGTTCTAATGCTGTTCATTACATCTGGGACTGGGGGGAGGATTAAGTCATCCCCAAAGACATAGTTATTACGTTTTCGACTAAGTTGGACAGAATGGCTGTCTCAAAATTTTGATCCGGTGACTTTGGGAAAAAATGTGCGTGGAAGAGGGCTTAGGTACTCAACATTTTTTTTTGGCCACTTAAAAATGGCACTAGAACTTTCAATTTCCGTCAGAATGAGTCATCCCGTGAAATAAGAGGATAACTGGGCCGATAACATCACCTCTGGGGAAAAAAATGAAAAAAACAACAACAATGAAATACGCATCCGTGATCTATCTTCTGGCAGTAGGAGTCTCTTATACGTTGAATCTGATGGTGTGATTTTCGCTAATATTCTGTGACTTTTAGGGGTTTTTCCTCCTTTTTTCTAAAATAAGACAAATTTTCTCAGGCTCATAACTTTTGCTGGGTAAAACTAAACTTGATAAAACTTACATATTTAAAATCAGCATTACAATGCGATTCTTTTGATGTAACTATTGGTATCAAAATCCCATTTTTTTATAGTTTCGGGATTTGGGATAACAAACCCTAAGGCTTCTAAATGCCAGAGCACTGTTTGTGCTTCATTGAAAACGATTTGTAATTCAAGCAGTGTCTATATTATAGCATCAACAATAGCACAATAAAAAGAGAACGATATCTCAATAGTAATCAAGGTATACAAAAGAGAGTGGTGGTACTTGTCTGTCTTGCCCCCCCCCCCCCAAATCTTGAAATAGCACGATTTTAATTTGTATTTTATTAAAAACGATAAGCATGTTGAACGCTGTGGTATTTATTCATCTAAACACAAAGAAGAACAATAATGTAAGAAAAAAAGCCAACCAAGCTTATTTCAAAATTATTAATGTAAATTGACCGATTATTTAACGTGTAATAACTATCAATTTCTGGAAGTTTAATCTATTTATGATGCATTAATATCATAAAATAAAAAAGTTTAAATCACATTTTGTTTTCAGTAAAGTTCAAAAGGCCTTCTGCTCCTTAGAAGGCTTTGGGACCGCTTTCCCTACGTTTATGTTTGTAGTAATTTCTGTGTCTTGTCAGTTTTTAGTTTCAAATAGTATTTGTGCATATGTCTTAGATTATTTTGATTGAATGTCTTCATATTAAGCAGCGAGGGAAAGCATATAAGTGACAAGGTATTCTTTAAAAAAGAAACAAACCCCAACTTGAACGATTATAGCAACAGGGGTAGATTCAAAGGGAAGGAGAGACTTTGTCCCTCTAAAATTTTCTGGCGCCCCCGTTTGTACATTTCTCTCGTTTTTGTTCATTTTTTTAACGTACTTGTCAATTAGGTCAGTTATTTGCACTCTTTTCACACCTCCCCTCTAGAATTTTGCTATAGATTTCCCTTTGTGTAACAAGAATACTTTTTAATCAGTCTAAAATCTAACAGGAATTGCTAGATCAGCCTTAGCCTTACCCCTCCTTCCCTCGAGCACCTTTTCTACCATCGCTCTCCCAACATCTAATAGGCGGCTGTCAATTTCGCCTGAATTTTCCTATCTTTTTGGCTCTAAAGAATACATTTTATTTATCATCTCCCACTATGACAAAAATATAAAACTTACAGATAGTAAATAATATAGGTTTTGGGTAAAATGAAACAAAATAGAAAATGAAGTGATTTTAATTTATGAAAGAAACTTAAAAAGGGCACCAGAACTTTCAATTTCCGTCAGAATGAGTCATCCTGCGCCATTCTAGGACCACTCAGTCGATACGATCACCCCTGGGAACAAAAAACAACAAACAAACAAAAAAACAAATAAACACGCATCCATGATCTGTCTTCTGGCAAAAAATGCAAAATTCCCACATTTTTGTAGATAGGAGCTTGAAACTTCTACAATAAGGTTCTCTTATAAGCTGAATCTGATGTTGTGATTTTCATTAAGATGGTATGACTTTTAGGGGATGTTTCTCCCTATTTTCTAAAATGAGGCAAATTTTCTCAGGTTCTTAACTTTTAATGGGTGTAACTGATCTTGATGAAACTTATATATTTAAAATCAGCATTAAAATGCAATTCTTTTGATGTAACTATTGGTATCAAAATTCCATTTGTTAGGGTTGTGGTTACTATTTAGCCGGGTCGCTCCTTACTACAGTTCGTTACCACGAACTGTTAGATTCAGCTCAGAAAAAGTCGAGGGTTTTTTCCTGTATATGATATAGGACAAAAATTTATTATTTGAAAACATAGAAAATATAACATCTAAAACATCAATATAACGTGTATATGTTACATATAACATCCATAGATATGTTGATTGATAAAAAAAATAAATAAAATAAATATATAAAAAACAACGGAGAACTAGATTAAACATCATTGGATGACAACTAATCAAAAGTAAGCAGCTCAAATAATTGACAAAAAGATTCAACACAGTAATGGTAAAGCGAGAAAATTTTTCTCGCTTTTTCACGGGTATCGGTTTACTTCGAAAAATATATTTGGCACTATTCCAGAGGAAAATGTCAATTTAAAGAACAAGCTCAGGTAATTAAGTGGAAAATAAATAATAGAATCAAGAGCCAACCTGGAGATACCATCAGTATCCATACTGAACTATATTTTAAACTTAATTGTAACCATACTTCGCGTCACAACAAAGTCGCTATTTATATTGGACTAATCGCTGAAGTTAAGCATTTCAGCAAAATCTGCACTGCAATTGGATTAGGTTGGAAATTAAACCATAGAAAATCAGCCAATAGAGGAAAAAGTCCATAATATATGAAGAAAAAAAATAAAAAATAAAATTCTCCACCTATTTATAAATTAAATTTACCCTTTAAAAACCAACCAGCAGATGCTTGAATGTACCAAGTGAATGGCAGCCCCAAGCTTTAAAACTACTAATTTTATACTTTTTTCAAATTTAATTTCCGCTGTTTAAATCATATCCAGGAAATGTGAGGTGGGCTTTCATGTCCCTCAACCACGACTGTTTACAGATCAAACTAAATTTTGGAGCTATAATGCTTCCAAAATGATAAATGACCTTGAAACAATTAAATTTAAAAGGAAAATTTTTTGTTCAAACTGAAAGCAAGGAGCAACTTTAAATCTTGGAACAATTCAAACTATAACGTATTCGAGGGGCGTTGCTCTGTCCTCAATGCCTCGCTGTTTACGCTAAGATTTGCTTTTTTTCCAATTATATAAGAATAACTCCTGAAACATAAGTGCCTTTTAATTAGAAAAATAAGCTTTTAAAAGTTCTAAAAATATTTAGTGTAAGGAGTGAGGTATTTCGGGGGTAAGGGGCAATCAACTGTTTGATTGGATAGTTTTTACTTTTTTTTAAGAGGGTCTTATGTGATGCTAAAAATATTTCAGCAAGAAGGGGTAAACTGGTATCTCTCAGAGCCCGTATTGGATACCTACTCTGCATATTTCTCAAAATTAAGGATCAATGTAATGCCTCCTCCCCTCCTTTGCGAAAAGAAGAGAAGAAAATCGATGCAATTTATTGCAAGTACAAAAAAGCAGCAGTCTTACCAGCAAGATATCGGCCAACAGCTCCATCAACATTAGCAACAGTTCAAAAAATAAAAGCAGCAATAACAACTCAAACAGTAGCAGCGCTTAAACCAATAGCAACAACAAGTTTAACAGCAACAACTCAACCAGCGACATTAATAACGCAGTCAGTCACCCATCCAGCAATTGTGATAAATCAATATATGACAGCAGCAACAGCAGTAGCAACGTGAAAGTAACATCAATTCCAAAAAGAGCAGCAACAACTCAAACAATAACAATGATGATGAATCTACAAATTAGAACCCAGCCAACAACACTAATAGTCTTGGCCTACGGCCCACCCTAAAATAGTACAATAAAAACACCTAATACAGTAACAACAGCCCAAATAACATCTCCAGCGGCAATATCTCAGTCTAGAGCCTCCGTACCTTAAGTAAAAACTAAAACCACAGCCCAAATATCTCTACCATCGATATAAGTAGCCCAGCTAATGGCTCACTCAATAACTACAGGAGACCGATAAATAAAAGCAGCATCAACTGAAAAGACAACAGCAACAACTGAATAAAAAAGAGTAAACAACTCAGCTATCAGCACAAGCAACTGAACCAACAACACTAACATAAGACTCTTGGCTTAATTAAGTCTAACTTAAGTCTAACTTAAGACTTTATGGCTTAACAGACAGCTCCAAATTTCCAATCCAATTTCCAAAATTCACTAAACAAAATCCCCTGTAATGGTTTGATCTTAGTTTGCCTTTTAGTCTAAAGCTGCTGTGAATAAAATAGTATTTATTTTGAAAAAACTTCAGTTTGCAAATGTTAGCAGCAACTGTAACAAGAATATACTAAATGGATAATGGTCCTTCAATCTACTGCTTCTCTTTTTCTCAGTCTTTTGCTTCAGTCTTCCTTGCTGCTTCTCAGTCTACTGCTTTTCTTTAAGTATTTATTCAAAGTCAAACTAAAATTTTTATCATATATTAAATTTGACATTTCTCCTTTTAGCTTTTCTCTATTAAACTTTTCAGGATAATCGCGAGTAGGCTAAGAGTAACGAATAACCCTGATGAAATGAAAATTCCTGACACACTTGGTGAAGGACCCATCAATTAGCCGTTCTTAACCCCTACTCTTGATGAAATTAAGTCATAGTCGTTACACATGCACTCATTGGTTAGCTGTGCCATAAGCATTTCTTAGGTATAGTATGAGTTTTGCCTATGACCAAAATCTAGAAGGATCAACTGGAGTTTTCTATATCCCAATAAGGGATGTTTAGATGATAAAAAAAAGTAAGTTGATACACAGGAGTTTGGATAGCACAACCTATGGCTTCTAAATGCAAGAGCGTCGTTTCTGCTTTATTGAAAACGATTTTGCAGTTCAAGCAGTGTGTTTTCATTTGCTATAACTTCAACAACAGCACAAAAATAAAAAGATGCTTCAAAATCGATCAAGGTTTACGAAAGAGAGTATTGCTGCTTGTCCCCTTGCTTTCCCTTCAAAACCTATAAATGGTACGAATGTCGTTTGTATTTTATTGAAAACGATAATTATGCTGAATAATATGGTGTTTATTCATCTAGACATCGACAAAACAATAATAAAAGTAAAAAAAAAATAAGCCAAGGCCTAGCCCAGGGGATGGGGGCTAGAGAGTTTTACCACTCTAGGCCCCACCAATGTATGTCTGACTTGTAAAAACGTAACAAAAATGGATGAAAACAAATTATGTATGCATTTTTTGAGGTTTTTCGTGTAAACACCTCCCCCCTCCCGAAAAAATCCTTGAGTAAAACACACCCGAAAATAAAAATCCTGAGTACGGCCCTGCACTAAACTAACCAAGATCATTTCAAATCTATTAATAAAAGTGGAGCGATTGTTTCACATGTAATGATATTCCTTACTGGAAGTCAAATCCATTTACAATACGCTAATATTATACAAGAAAAAAGTTCAAAGCATATTTTATTTTCAGTAAATTTAAATTTACCCTATGGCCTTTAGAAGGCTTAGGGGGCGCTTACCTTACTCCTATATGTGGTAATATCTGTTTCTTGTCAGGTTTTAGTTTTAAATGGTTCCAGTGTAGATGTCTTTTATAATTTTGATTCAACACCTTTGCACTATGCAGAGGGAAAATAACATACAGGGGCGGATCCAAAGGGGGGGGGGGGGGCTCCGTGGAATTTATTTTCTGGAAAAACCCATTTATCCAAATGGAAAGCTTCTCCCTCAGAAAATTCCATCAGAAACTCTTATAAAATCTCCCCGCACGCAAAAATAAACAAAGAATTACACCCCTACGGGTGGGGAGTGAAATTTGTTCAATAATACTGGGGGGAGGGGGCATGCCGTCCCACTAGTAATGTTTATTTGTCCTTTTAATTATCCTGGCCAAAAGAGTTATCTCAAAAGTTTTATCAGATGACTGTGGGGAAAAGGGGACGTTGGAAGGGGCTAGTTGCACTCCAATCTCTTAGGTAACTGAAAAAGAGCACTTGAACTTTAATTTTTGTTCGAATGAGCCCCTCTCGATCTTCTAAAATTACTGGTTCGATACAGTAACCCTTTGGGAAAACGAAAAAATAAAAAAAGCATCTCTTGAAAGGCGTTGATGTCAAACTTGAATTTAAAAGTAATTGTTTTCACTTTTTTCTCGACGGTCTTATAGCATGAGTGATTCCTGTTCTTGGAAGACATCGCATATCCTTCCTGAAGAGGGTTTATGTGACGCTAGAAATATTTTAGCACTAAGGGGTAAGCTAGTATTTCACAGAGCCCGTATTGGAGGCCTATTGTATACATATCTCAGAATTAAAGAGCTATGGAATGCCCCTTCCCCTGCTTAGAAAGAAAAGAAGAAAGTGTGGCTGAAAATGTATTACAAGTAAAAAGAGCAACATCCCTACCAACAAAAGGTTAGCCAACAGCTACCTGAATATTAGTAACAGCTCAAAACCAAAGTAGTAGTAACAACTCATACTGTAGCGGCCGCTTCAAACAATAGTAACAACAAGTCTAACAGCAACAACTCAATCAACGACATTAATAGCACTGTCAGTGGGCCATCCAACAATTGTGATAAATCATCATATGACAGCAGCAACAGCAAAAGTGACAGCAATTCTAAAAAGAGCTGCAAAAACTCAAACAATAATACCGATAAAGACTCTACCAAGAAGAACCCAACCAACAATACTAAAAATCTTAGCCAACGACCCACCCAAAAATAGTATTAACTAAAAAAAGAAAAAAAAATAGAAACAGCAGCTATTACAGTAACAATTCAAATAACATCTCCAACGATAATTTCTCAGAAAGTGACATCAGTACCTTAAGCAGAAACTAAAACATCAGCACAAAGAACTCTACTAACAATATAAGTAACCCCGCTAACGGCTCACGCAACAGACACAGCAGACCGACATTTAACCGCAGCACCGACTTAAACGACAATAGCAACAGTTGAATAACAAATAGTAGCAACTCAGCTATCAGCACTAGCAACTCAACCAACAATGCTAACGTAAGACTCGACTGACAGTGACTTAACAAACCACAAGAAATTTCCGATCAAAACCATAGTGTAAAAAGTTCTTGATAGCAGTTTGAACTTAGGTTGCCTTTTACTAAAAAAAAATGTTATGAATAAAACAGTGTTTACTTTGAAAAAGCTCCAATTTTCAAAGTTGAGCAACAACTGTAAAAAGAATACACTAGATGGTTAATAGTCCTCTATCTACTGCTTCTTTTCTTCTCAGTCTACTGCTGCCTCAGTCTTATTCTACGGCTTCTCAGTCTACTACTTCTCACCAAATATAAACTTAAAGTGAAATTAAAATTTTTATCATTCATTCAATTCAAAATTACCCTTCTTAGGCTTTCTCTATTCAACTTTTCAGGATGATTGCTAGTAGGCTAAGAATAATCCTCACCTAGGCCTATTGAAAATAAAATGTTGCAAAATGGAGAGTTGAAAAAAGAGCAGATATTGGAATTGCCTTGTGTTGATTTTTGACTGCTTATGATATAAAAGACCCGGAATACCATCAGTGATCCAATAAGAGTGAAAGGCTGTCGGTGGGACTTCACAACAACAATTTATCCCAAGTCCTTTTCGTGTCCACCCACACTTATACGATATATTTTATTCTGACTCAAAATCTAGAAGTTATAAAGGACAAACAATTGAATAAATCAAAATTTCTGATACACATGGCAATGGAGCAATTAATTAGCCGTTTTGACGCCCGCTCTTGCTGAAATTAGGTCAAAGTCGTTACATCTGCACTCATTGGTTGGCTAAGCATTTCCTTTGCACAGTATGAATTCTGCCAATGACAGCAATCTACAAAGAAAAAAAGTAAAGTGTTTTTGTATTCCAATAGGAGATGCTAAGATGACGCAAAAAGTGAGCTGATAAACAGGAGTTGGGATAACAAACCCTAAGGCTTCTAAATATCAGAGTACTGTTTGTGCTTCATCGAAAACGATATGTAATTCAAGCAGTGTCTTTTTATTTGTTATAGCATCAACAATAGCACAATAAAAAGAGAACGATATCTCAATAGTAATCAAGGTATACAAAAGAGAGTGGTGGTACTTGTCGGGCTTGCCTCCTCCTCAAAATATCTAAGTGGCACGATTGTCATTTGTATTTTATTAAAAACGATAAGCATGTTGAACGCTGTGGTATTTATTCATCTAAACACAAAGAGGAACCATAATATAAGAAAAAAAGCAAACCAAGCTTATTTCAAAATTATTAATGAAAGTTGACCGATTATTTAACGTGTAATAATATCAATTCCTGGAAGTCTAATCTATTTATGATGCATTAATATCATAAAAGAAAAAAGTTAAAAAGAAAAACTTTCTTCTGGGTATCGATAACACTGTTATTAAATAGCGGTGGTGAGGTTATAGCACCTTGTCGAATACCTTTACGTACGGGAATGGCCCCGTCAATTAAATCAGAGTTTTTACCAAAAAGTGACTTAACCTTTACATTTAATCTCCGATACATGTTTCGGAGGGTATCTATTACAGAACTGTTCATACCACGAAGCGGAGCCGCTAGTAATAGGGTGGAAAATTAGTAATTTCCGTTGAATAAAAGAAAAAAAATTATGCAACTAATCAAGAACAAATTGATTCAAACATAAGAAAAAAATTCTGAAGATACATTACAAGGATTGAATCTTTGCAACAGGCGGGATTGAACCTAGATCCCTTTATCGGGAGCTGTGATCTCATCCACTGCGCTATTACAAGGTATCTCATATATTGATTTATATGTGAATATGTTAATATTCACATACTTTTAATCAAAAAATTGTAAAGGCTGATGTAAACTTGATTTAAGTTATATAGCAATATGTAGCAATGTAAGCAAATATGTAGCTTTAAGAAATAGGAGTTGTTATATATATTCTCCAAAATCCAGAGAAAGGAAATAACTTGTCATTGTATCATAATATTGTTTTTATCATTAATTTTTGTTAAACTTTATAGCATAATATAATAGTTGACAATACTAAATCAGCATCATCGAGTGATTCCTTCACAGTTAAAAACCTGTTTAAAAAATTATTTTTTAACTTTTTGGACACTATAATAATAATAATAATAATTTATTTTTAACCCACATCATAACAAGTTATGGCACTTGTGGAGTAACAAAAAGAAAAGAAAAAAAAAATGAGATACACTACAAGTAAAATACACTACAAATAGAAAAAACATTATGCTACATTGAGATTAACCGAACAGACGGACCAAAGGATGATGAGGCGATAAACGATAAAAAGCTGATTCCGACAACCTTCCATACATGAGGGCCAACTTTGCACTTATATCAGGGACATCAAACTTACGAATTATCTTCCTATTGCTATACCAAGGGGGGAGATAAAGTAAAAATTTACAATATCTGAAATAAAAAATCCGAATCTGATTAGTATCTTTTTTCTTTAGAAGGGGATAAAGACCAGAAAGATAAAGGACAGAATTATCACAAAATGTAGCATATAGTCTACCGAGTGCACGTCTATTATACTTCCCTCGATTAGCAACTATCTTAGAATAGCCCGTTTGAATTTTCTTTTGAACATCACGAACAGTGCACTGCCGTAGGCAAGAAATTGAATTCGTAACAGTAATACCCAACCACCGAAAGGTGGAAACAAAGGGTATTGAAAAACCGCGACAAGCTAAGGGAGCATTAGAGGAAGTCGGACCATTAAAAACTAGAAATTCACATTTCTCAACATTAAGAGAAAGACCAATATTAGAAAATAGACGTGAAACTTTTGAGACCATAAACGAGAGACCTTGCTTATTTTTACACAAAAGTAAAAGGTCATCTGCATAAGCAAGATAAGAAACATCTGAGAGTCCAATAAAATAATTTGATCTAATTTCATCTAAAATACCAGAAATGCACTTCACTCTTTACTATGTTAGTGCAACTATGACGCATGCCTATTGCTTGATTACTAAAGGCACAAAACGAACTTTGTATTTTTGCCACTTTGCGTCAACGCCCCGCTCTTTACGCTAAAGTTTGATTTTTTGTCACAATTCTACTTTTTAAAATAATAAAAATACTTTAGCGTAAAGAGTGAGGCGTTGAGGTGGGTACAACCCCGTTCATATACGGAATAATTTTTGTCCTTTTTAAGTTTTAATGTGGCTCCTTACTTGCACTTAAAATACATGCTTAATACGTAAAATACGTTTTTGAATTAAGACATGTTTTGATTTTGGCTTACCGCACATCTATATATATATAAATAAGCTGTCTGTGTGTGTGTGTGTCGATTGACATCATGTATGTGTGTCGACTAACGTCAGGTTTGTCGACTGACGTCATTATAAGGATTGAGATGTATGCGTCATGAAGTTGTTTGTCGACTGACGTCATGTTTGTCAACTAATGAAATTACATACCGGGACACCGGGACACAAATGACGACCGGGACACAATGAATATAAATGACGACCGGGCACCTCAAAGAGAAATTACAGACTGGGACACCCGGACACAAATCACGACCGGGACACAGGGAATATAAATGACGACCGGGAAGAAGGGACACAACTACAACGGGGACGCCGGGGGCACAGGCGGGATACATAAATGACGACCGGGACACAGGGATTGTTCGAATAGAAATTACAGACCGGGACACCGGGACACAGATGACGACCGGGACACCGGGACACAGGGACTATAAATGACGACCGGGACACAGGGACACATCATTAGAATAATGAGGTATAGATATGAATACGGATTGTTTTTCCCATGGACAATTATATGTTGCATGTTCAAGAGTCAGTAAACCTGACAATCTATTTATTCAGATCCGTATTCAGATCTATACCTCATGATTCTAATGATTGCCCTTGAGCTTTGTTGATGGTGATTGCTAATCGACCATTCCCTGTGTCGCCGTCATCATTTATATATCCCCCTGTGCCCCCCAGCGTTCCCTTTGTAGTTATGTCCCCGTGTCCCGGTCGTCATTTATATTTCCTGTGTCCCGGTCGTAATTTGTGTCCCGGTGTCCCAGTCTGTGATTTCTCTTTGAGTGTCCCAGGCGTCATTTATATTCCTTGTGTCCCGGTGTCCCGGTCGTCATTTATATCCCCCGTGCCCCCCGGCGTCCCCGTTGTAGTTGTGTCCCTGTGTCCCGGTGGTCATTTATATTCCCTGTGTCCCGGTCCTCATTTGTATCCCGGTGTCCCGGTCTGTATATACATTCGTTATTTTAGTTTTGTTTTTCTCCTTTATTTTTCATTTTTTTCCTTTTTTCTTTTTTTTTTTTAGTTTTTTTAGTTTTTTAGCTTTTTTAGTTTTTTTTATTAGTTTTTAGTTTTTTTTTCTTTTTAGTTTTTTTGTAGTCTTTACCTTTTTTTAATTTTTTTAGTTTTTTTTTTACTTATGTCCTGGTCGTCATTTATACTCCCTGTGTCCCGGTCGTCATTTGTGTCCCGGTGCTTTGTTGATGGTGATTGCTAATCGAACATTCCTTTTGTCCCGGTCGCTTTCTCTTTGAGTGTCGTCATTTATATTCCCTATGTGCCGGTGTCCCGGTCGTAATTTGTGTCCCGATGTCCCGGTCTGTAATTTCGTCAGTTGAAAACATGACGTCAGTCGACACACAAACATGACGTCACCCGACAGACAGACCCACACACACAAAGACAACTTATTTTTATATATAGATATATATATATATATCTATCTCTATTCACAGGTGGGACACAGGGACACAACTACAATGGCGTGTAACTAATATGGCGCGTAACGACTTACGCACGCGGGGGGGCCTGGGGGGCGCGAAGCGCCCCACCAACTAGGTGTTGGGGTGGCGCTTCGCGCCACCCCAACAGCTAGTATATATATATATATATATATATATATATATATATATATATATATATATATAGTTTGGGAACCTGGTCCCCAGGCCAAGAGAAACCTCATCTAAAATAATTAGTTTGTAGGATTCTTCCTTTACGAGAAAATTTTTTTTTAATCTCGATAAGGTCAATACTAATATCTTTAAACCTTTGTCCCAAGAAAACCCAATGCAGAGGAAAAAGTACAAAACGTAATATTGGCTCCTCAAAAAGAACATTTTCGTTTTTAACAACTCGAAGGCCGAACACTGAAAAATAAATAAAAGACAATGGGAGAAATATATTAAATAATATTCGATGATAACTAATCACAAGTAGGCTAAGCAACTCAAATAATTGACAAAAAGATTCAACACAGTAATGGATCTATACGCATTGCAAAGGTAAGAAAATTTATTTCGCTTTACCACGGATATCGGTTTACTTCACGAAAAATATTTGGCACTATTCCAGAGGAAAATGTCAATTTAAACAACAAGCTCAGTTAAGTTGAAAATCCATGCTAAGATCAAGAGCCACCCTGGAGATACCATCAGTACCCATACTGAACTACATTTTAAACTTAATTGTAACCATACTTTACGTCACAACAAAGTCGCTATTTATATGGGACTAATCGATGAAGTTAAGCATTTCAATAAAATGTGCACTACGATATGAAAAGGTTAGAAATTAAACTACAGGAAATCAGCCATTAGAGAAAAAAGTCCAAAATATATCAAGGAAAAAAAAAATCCTCCAACTATTCATTAATCAAATTTATCCTTAAAAAATCAACCACCAGACGCTTGAATGTGCCAAGTGAATGCCAGGCCTGAGTTTAAAAATTACTAATTTAAACTTTTTTCAAACCTAATTTCTATTTTTTAAATCATATCCAGGAAATGTGAGGTGGGCTGTCATGTCCCTCAACTACGGTTGTTTACAGATCAAACTAAATTTTTGGAGATGTTGCGCTTCCAAAATGATAAATGTCCTTGAAACAATTAAATTTAAAAAAAGAACAATTTTTTTCAACTGAAAGCAGGGAGCAACATTAAATCGTAAAACGAAAAGAAACTGTGACGTTTTCGAGGGGCGTTGCTCCGTCCTCAGTGCCTCGCTCTTTACTCTAAAGTTTACTTTTTGCTCCAATTCTATAAGAATAACTCCTGAAACAGAAGTGCCTTTTAATTAGGACAATAAGCTTTTTCAAGAGTTCGAAATTTTTTTAGCGTAATAAGTGATGTATTGAGGGGGAGGGGGCAATGAACTGTTTGATTGGATAAAAAACAAGTTTCCTCAACTAAAAGTAAGGAGAAATATTAAAGCTTAAAACGAACGGAAATTTTTCCATATATGAGACGTGTCCCCTCCTAAATACCTCACTCTTCAATGTCAGTTTTTTTTACTATTTAAAAAAAAAATTCTCATTCTTTTCATCAGGGGTCGTTCTTAAAGAATTAGAACAAAAAGTCAAAATTTGGCGTAAATAGGGGTAAAAAAAGGAGGGGATAACCCCACGAAAGTTTTTCTATGGAAAGTTTCTGAAGCTGAGAATCCCCCTCCCCTGTTTAGTTTTATGTGGGAGGGGGACTAGTTGTACCCTAATCTTTTTGGTTGCTTAAAAAAAGCACTAGCTCTTTTAAATTCCGTTAACGTGAGCCCCCTCCAGAGCTTCTAGGATCACTGGTTCGATACGATAAACCCTGGAAAAAAAATACCCATTGGAAGTGGCTGATGTCAATCTTGGATTTTAAGCTGATAGTTTTCACTTTTTTCAATAGGGTCTTATTGAATAAAAAATTCTTGTTCTTGGAGGGCACCGCGATTCCTCTCTCAAGAGGGTCTTATGTGACGCTAAAAATATTCCAGCAAGAAGGGATAAGCCGGTATCCCTCATAGCCCGTACTGGATGCCTACTCTATATGTTTTTCAGAATTAAGGAGCAACATAATGCATCCCCCCCGCTTTGTGAAAAGAAGAGAAGAAAATAGATGCAATTTATTGCAAGTACAAAATATTGCAAGTACAAATAAGCAACAGCCTTACCAGCAAGATATCGGCCAACAGCTCCATCAACATTAGTAACAGCTCAAAAGATAAAAGGAGCAATAACGATTCAAACAGTAACAGCGCTTCAAACAATAGTAGCAACAAGTCCAACAGCAACATCTCAACCAACGGCATATATAACACAGTCAGTGACCCATCCAACAATTGTGATGAATCAATGACAGCAGCAACAGCAATAGCAACTCGAAAAGTATAAATAATTCAAAAAAGAGCAGCGATAACTCAAACAATAACAGTGATGACGAATCTATAAGTTAGAACCCAACCAACAACACTAATAATCTTAACCAACGGCCCGCCCTAAAATAATAGTAACTAGTAGTAGTATCTCAATAGTAGTAAAATAGTACTAACTCTAAAAAACAACACTTCATACAGTAACAATAACCCAAATAATATGTTTTGATTTTGGCTTATCGCACATGCATAATTAAAACGAAATTTACATGTTTTTTTTTTGCTAAATGGCTTTCTCATAGCTTTGATGAGACGATTTAAAAAAAGGGGTGGACGAGGAGGCCTAGTTGCCCCCCAATTTTAGGTTGCTGAAAAAGGCAACTAGATTTTTTGATTTTTTTTACGAACGTTTTTGTTAGTAATAGACATGCGTTCCTTACAAATTAACTTATGTAACTAACTTCTATATGTGTGTATTTTTATTACGTGTATCAGGGGGTTCACCCCCTAGTCAATACCTTGTTCTTTACACTAAAGCTTGAATTTGGTCCCGAATCTTTAAAAATGACCCCTGTATCACAAAGGCCTTAGAATAAATAGTTGAAATTAATAAAATAATTTAGCGTAAAGAGCAATGTATGGTGGAGGAGACAAACCCTCTTATATACGTAATATTTTATGTTCGTATTAAGTTCTAATGCTGTTCATTACATCTAGGACTGGGGGGGGGAGGATTAAGTCATCCCGAAGACATAGTTATTACGTTTTCGACTAAGTTGAACAGAATGGCTGTCTCAAAATTTTGATTCGGTGACTTTGGGCAAAAATGTGCGTCAAAGGGGGCTTAGGTGCTCACAATTTTTTTGGCCACTTAAAAATGGCACTAGAACTTTCAATTTCCGTCAGAATGAGTCATCCCGTGACATACTGGGCCGATAACATCACCCCTGGGGAAAAAAAAATAACAATGAAACACGCATCCGTGATCTATCTTCTGGCGGTAGGAGTCTCTGATACGTTGAATTTGATGGTGTGATTTTCGCTAATATTCTGTGACTTATAGGGAGTGACTTTTAGGGATATTTTAGAAAAACCCCTATTTTCTAAAATAAGACAAATTTTCTCTGGCTCATAACTTTTGATAGGTAAAACTAAACTTGATAAAACTTACATATTTAAAATCAGCATTAAAATACTATTCTTTTGATGTAACTATTAGTATCAAAATTCCGTTTTTTAGAGTTTCGGTTACTATTGAGCCGGGCCGCCGTTCGTTAGCAGTTCGTTACCACGAGCTTTTGACTCAATACATTTGCTCGCATTGGCTGGTTGTGCAATGAGCATTTCCTTTGCACAATATGAATTCTGCCAATGACCGCAATCTGGGAAGAAAAAAGTTGAGTGTTTTTGTCTTCCAATAAGAGATGTTAACATGACAAAAACAGGGAGCTGATAAACAGGTGTTGGGAAAAGAAACCCTATGGCTTCGAAATGCCAGAGCGTTGTTTGTGCTTCATTGAAAACGATTTGTAATTCAAGCAATGTCTTTTTATTTGTTATAGCATCAACAATAGCACAATAAAAAGAGAACGATATGTCAATAGTAATCAAGGTATACAAAGGAGAGTCGTGATACTTGTCGGGCTTGCCTCCCCCCCAAAACCTCTAAATGGCACGATTTTCATTTGTATTTTATTAAAAACGATAAGCATGTTGAACGCTGTGATATTTATTCATCTAAACACAAAGAAGAACAATAATGTAAGAAAAAAAGCCAACCAAGCTTATTTCAAAATTATTAATGTAAATTGACCGATTATTTAACGCGTAATAATATCAATTTCTGGGAGTTTAATCTATTTAAGGTGCATTAATATTATAAAAAAAAAAGTTTAAAACACATTTTGTTTTCAGTAAAGTTTAAATGACCTTCTGGTCCTTAGAAGGCTTTGGGACTGCTTTCCCTACGCTTATGTTTGTAGTAATTTCTGTGTCTTGTCAGTTTTTAGTTTCAAATAGTATTTGTGCATATGTCTTAGATTATTTTGATTGAATGTCTTCATATTAAGCAGCGAGGGAAAAAGATATCAGTGACAAGGTATTCTTTAAAAAAGAAACAAACCCCAACTTGAAGGATTATAGCAAAAGGGGTAGATTAAAGGGAAGGAGAGACTTTGGCCCTCTAAAATTTTCTGGCACCCTCGTTTGTACATTTCTCTCGTTTTGTTCATTCTTTTTAACGTTCTTGTCAATTTGGTCAGCTATTTGCACTCTTTTCAGACCTCCCCTCTAGGATTTTGCTCTAGATTTCCCTTTGTGTTACAAGAATACTTTTTAATCAGTCTAAAATCTAACAGGAATTGCTACATCAGCTTTAGCCTTACCCCTCCTCCCTCGAGCACCTTTTCTACCATCGCTCTCCCGACATCTAATAGGCGGCTGTCAATTTCACACAAATTTTCCTATCTTTTTGGCTGTAAAGAATACATTTTATTTATCATATCCCACTATGACAAAAATATAAAACTTACAGATAGTAAATAATATACCGTTTCCTCTTTTGGGTAAAATAAAACAAAATAGAAAATGAAGTGATGTAATTTATAAAAGACACTTAAAGAGGGCACTAGAACTTTACATTTCCTTCAGAATGAGTCATCCCGCGACATTCTAGGACGACTCAGTCGATACGATCACCCCCTGGGAAAAAAAAAAAAAAAAAAACAAATAAACACGCATCCGTGATCTGTCTTAAGGCAAAAAGTGGGAAATTCCCACATTTTTGTAGATAGGAGCTTGAAACTTCTACAATAAGGTTCTCTTATACGCTGAATCTGATGTTGTGATTTTCATTAAGATGGTATGACTTTTGGGGGGTGTTTCTTCATATTTTCTAAAATGAGGCAAATTTTCTCAGGCTCAACTTTTAATGGGTGCAACTGATCTTGATGAAACTTATATATTTAAAATCAGCATTTAAAGGCAATTCTTTTGATGTAACTATTGGTATCAAAATTCTATTTTTTACAGTTTTGATTACTATTTAGCCGGGTCGCCCCTTACTACAGTTCGTTACCACGAACTGTTTGATTCAACTCCAAAAAAGTCAAGGGTTTTTTCCTGTATATGATATAGGACAAAATTTTATTATTTAAAAAAATGGCGAATATAACATCTAAAACATCAATATAACGTCTATTAGACACATATAACATCCATAGATATGTTGACTGATAAAAAAAATAAATAAAAAAATAAATAAAAGACAACGAGGAACTAGATTAAATAACATTGGATGACAACTAATCACAAATAAGCAGCTCAAATAATTGACAAAAAGATTCAACACAGTAATGGTAAAGCGAGAAAATTTATCTCACTTTATCACGGGTATCGGTTTACTTCACAAAAAATATTTGGCACTATTCTAGAGGAAAAAGGTTAATTTAAAGAACAAGCTCAGGTAATTAATTGGAAAATAAATAATAGAATCAAGAGCCACCCTGGAGATACCATCAGTATCCATACTGAACTATATTTTAAACTGAATTGTAACCATACTTCGTGTCACAACAAAGTTTCTATTTATATTGGACTAATCGCTGAAGTTAAGCATTTCAGCAAAATCAGCACTACGATTGGATTAGGTTAGAAATTAAACCATAGAAAATCAGCCAATAGAGGAAAAAGTCCAAAATATATGAAGAAAAAAAATAAAATTATCCACCTATTTATAAATTAAATTTACCCTATAACAAATCAACCAGCAGATGCTTGAATGCGCCAAGTGAATGGCAGCCCCAAGCTTTAAAACTACTAATTTTATACTTTTTTCAAATCTAATTTCTATTTTTAAATAATATCCAGGAAATGTGAGATAGGCTTTCATGTCCCTCAACCACGACTGTTTACAGATCAAACTGAATTTTGGAGCTATAATGCTTCCAAAATAATAAATGACCTTGAAACAATTAAATTTAAAAGGAACAGGTTTTTTCAACTGAAAGCAATGAGCAACACTAAATCTTAAAACGAATTCAAACTATTACGTATTCGAGGTACGTTGCTCTGTCCTCAATGCCTCGCTGTTTACGCTAAGGTTTGCTTTTTGTTCCAATTATATAAGAATAACTCCTGAAACATAAGTGCCTTTTAATTTTAAAAATAAGCTTTTAAAAGTTCCAAAAATATTTAGTGTAAGGAGTGAGGTATTTAGGGGGAAGGGGAAATGAACTGTTTGATTGGATAGTTTTTACTTTTTTTTAAGAGGGTCTTATGTGATGCTAAAAATATTTCAGTAAGAAATGGTAAACTGGTATCCCTCAGAGCCCGTATTGGATACCTACTCTGCATATTTCTCAAAATTAAGGAGCAATGTAATGCCTCCTCCCCTCCTTTGTGAAAAGAAGAGAAGAAAATAGATGCAATTTATTGCAAGTACAAAAAGGCAGCAGCCTTACCAGCAAGATATCGGCCAACAGCTCCATCAACATTAGTAACAGCTTAAAAAATAAAAGCAGCAATAACAACTCAAACAGTAGCAGCGCTTCAAACAATAGCAACAACAAGTTTAACAGCAACAACTCAACCAACGACATTAATAACGCAGTCAATGACCCATCCAACAATTGTGATAAATCAATACATGACAGCAGCAACAGCAATAGCAACTTGAAAGTAACATCAATTCCAAAAAGAGCAGCAACAACTCAAACAATAACAATGATGATGAATCTACAAATTAGAACCCAGCCAACAACACTAATAGTCTTAGCCAACGGCCCACCCTAAAATAGTACAATAAAAACACCTAATACAGTAGCAACAACCCAAATAACATCTCCGGCGGCAATATCTCAGACTAGAGCCTCCGTACCTTGAGTAAAAACTAAAACCACAGCCCAAATATCTCTACCATCGATATAAGTAACCCAGCTAATGGCTCACTCAATAACTACAGCAGACCGATAAAAGCAGCATCAAATCAAAAGACAACAGCAACAGCTGAATAAAGTATAATAAACAACTCAGCTATCAGTACAAGCAACGCAACCAACAACACTAAGATAAGACTCATGGCTTAATTAAGTCTAACTTAAGTCTAACTTAAGACTTTATGGCATAACAGACAGCTCCAAATTTCCAATCCAATTTCCAATCCAATTTCCAAAATTCAGTAAACAAAATCCCTAGTAGTGGTTTGATCTTAGTTTGCCTTTTAGTCTAAAGCTGCTGTGAATAAAATAATATTTACTTTGAAAAAACTTCAGTTTACAAATGTTAATAGCAACTGTAACAAGAATATACTAAATGGTTAATGGCCCTTCAATCTACTGCTTCTCTTTTTCTCAGTCTTTTGCTTCAGTCTTCCTTTTACTGCTTCTCAGTCTAGTGCTTTTCTTCAAGTATTTATTCAAAGTCAAACTAAAATGTTTATCATCTATTAAATTTGACATTTCCCCTTTTAGCTTTTCCCTATTAAACTTTTCAGGATAATCGCCAGTGGGCTAAGAATAACGAATAACCCTGATGAAATGAAAATTCCTGACACACTTGGCAGAGGACCAATCAATTAGCCGTTCTTAACCCCTACTCTTGATGAAATTAAGTCATAGTCGTTACGCATGCACTCATTGGTTGGCTGTGCCATAAGTTTTTCTTAGGTATAGTATGAGTTCTGCCTATGACCAAAATCTGGAATGATCAGCTGGAGTTTTCTGTTTCCCAATAAGGGATGTTTAGATGATAAAAAAAAGTAAGTTGATACACAGGAGTTTGGGTAGCACAACCTATGGCTTCTAAATGCAAGAGCGTCGTTTCTGCTTTATTGAAAACGATTTTGCAGTTAAAGCAGTGTGTTTTTATTTGCTATAACTTCAACAACAGCACAAAAATAAAAAGATGTTTCAAAATCGATCAAGGTCTACGAAAGAGAGTGTTGCTGCTTGTCCCCTTGCTTTCCCTTCAAAACCAATAAATGGTAAGAATGTCGTTTGTATTTTATTGAAAACGATAATTATGCTGAATACTATGGTGTTTATTCATCTAGACATCGACAAAACAATAATAAAAGTAAAAAAAAAACTAAGCCAAGGCCTAGCCCAGGGGATGGGGGCTAGAGGGTTTTACCCCTCTAGGCCCCACCAATGTATGTCTGACTTGTAAAAACGTAACAAAAATGGATGAAAACAAATTATGTATGCATTTTTTGAGGTTTTTCGTGTAAACACCTCCCCCCTCCCGAAAAAATCCTTGAGTAAAACACCCCCGAAAATAAAAATCCTGAGTACGGCCCTGCACTAAACTAACCAAGATCATTTCAAATCTACTAATAAAAGTGGAACGATTGTTTCACATGTAATGATATTCCTTACTGGAAGTCAAATCCATTTACAATACGCTAATATTATACAAGAAAAAAGTTCAAAGCATATTTTATTTTCAGTAAATTTAAATTTACCCTATGGCCTTTAGAAGGCTTAGGGGGCACTTACCCTACTCCTATATGTGGTAATATCTGTTTCTGGTCAGGTTTTAGTTTTAAATGGTTCCAGTGTAGATGTCTTTTATAATTTTGATTCAACACCTTTGCACTATGCAGAGGGAAAATAACATACAGGGGCGGATCCAAAAGGGGGGGGGGGGCTCCGTGGAATTTATTTTCTGGAAAAACCCATTTATCCAAATGGAAAGCTTCTCGCTCAGAAAATTCCATCAGAAACTCTTAGAAAATCTCCCTGCACGCAAAAAAAAACAAAGAATTACACTTCTACGGGCGGAGAGTGAAATTTGTTCAGTAATACAGGGGGGAGGGGGGATGCCGTCCCACTAGTAATGTTTATTTGTCCTTTTAATTATCCTGGACAAAAGAGTTATCTCAAAAGTTTTATCAGATGACTGTGGGAAAAAGGGGACGTGGGAAGGGGCTAGTTGCACTCCAATATCTTAGGTAACTGAAAAAGAGCACTTGAACTTTAATTTTTGTTCGAATGAGCCCATCTTGATCTTCTAGAATTACTGGTTCGATACAGTAACCCTTTGGGAAAACGAAAAAATAAAAAAAGTATCTCTTGAAAGGCGTTGATGTCAAACTTGAATTTAAAAGTAATTGTTTTCACTTTTTTCTCGCCGATCTTATAGCATGAGTGATTCCTGTTCTTGGAAGACATCGCATATCCTTCCTGAAGAGGGTTTATGTGACGCTAAAAATATTTTAGCACTAAGGAGTAAGCTAGTATTCCACAGAGCCCGTATTGGAGGCCTATTATATACATATCTCAGAATTAAAGAGCTATGGAATGCCCCTTCCCCTGCTTAGAAAGAAAAGAAGAAAGTGTGGCTGAAAATGTATTACAAGTAAAAAGAACAACATCCTTACCAACAAAAGGTTAGCCAACAGCTACCTGAATATTAGTAACAGCTCAAAAACAAAGCAGAAGTAACAACTCAAACTTTAGCAGCCGCTTCAAACAATAGTAACAACAAGTCTAACAGCAACAAATCAATCAACGACATTAATAGCACAGTCAGTGGCCCATCCAATAGTTGTGATAAATCATCATATGACAGCAGCAACAGCAAAAGTAACAGCAATTCTAAAAAGAGCTGCAAAAACTCAAACAATAATACCGATAAAGACTCTACCAAGAATAACCCAACCAACAATACTGAAAATCTTAGCCAACGGCCCACCCAAAAATAGTATTAACTAAAATAAAAAAAAAAATAGAAACAGCAGCTATTACAGTAACAATTCAAATAACATCTCAAACGATAATTTCTCAGAAAGTGACACCAGTACCTTAAGCAGAAGCTAAAACAGCAGCACAAAGAACTCTACTAACAATATAAGTAACCCCGCTAACGGCTCACGCAACAGACACAGCAGACCGACATTTAACCGCAGCAGCAACTTAAACGACAATAGCAACAGTTGAATAACAACTAGGAACAACTCAGCTATCAGCAATAGCAACTCAACCAACAATGCTAACGTAAGACTCGACTAACAGTGGCTTAACAAACCAACAGCAGCAAACCAAACTAAAACAGCAGCACAAAAAACCCTACTAACAATATGAGTAGCCCCGCTAACGGCTCACGCAACAGACACAGCAGACTGACGTTTAACCGCAGCACCGACTTAAACGACAATAGCAACAGTTGAATAACAAATAGTAACAACTCAGCTATCAGCACTAGCAACTCAACTAACAATGCTAACGTAACACTCGACTGACAGTGGCTTAAAAAACCAACAGCAGCAAACCAAACTAAAACAGCAGCACAAGGAACTCTACTAACAAAATAAGTAACCCAGCTAACGGCTCACTTAACAGACACAGCAGACCAACATTTAACCGAAGCACCGACTTAAATGACAATAGCAACAGTTGAATAACAAATAGTAACAACTCAGCTATCAGTACTAGCAACTCAACCAACAATGCTAACGTAAGACTCGACTGACAGTGGCTTAACAAACCAACAGCAGCAAACCAAACTAAAACAGCAGCACAAGGAACTCTACTAACAATATAAGTAACCCCGCTAACGGCTCACGCAACAGACACAGCAGACCGACATTTAACCGCAGCACCGACTTAAACGACAATAGCAACAGTTGAATAACAAATAGTAACAACTCAGCTACCAGCACTAGCAACTCAACCAACAATGCCAACGTAAGACTCGACTGACAGTAGCTTTACAAACCACAACAAATTTCCGATCAACACCATAGTGTAAAAAGTTCTTGATAGCAGTTTGAACTTAGGTTACCTTTTACTAAAAAAAAATGTTATGAATAAAACAGTGTTTACTCTGAAAAAGCTCCAATTTTCAAAGTTTAGCAACAACTGTAAGAAGAATACACTAGATGGTTAATAGTCCTCAATCTACTGCTTCTTTTCTTCTCAGTCTACTGCTGCCTCAGTCTTATTCTACTGCTTCTCAGTCTACTACTTCTCACCAAATATAAACTTAAATTTAAATTAAAATTTTTATCATTCACTCAATTCAAAATTACCCTTCTTAGCCTTTCTCTATTCAACTTTTCAGGATGATGGCTATTAGGCTAGGAATAATCCTCACCTAGGCCTATTGAAAATAAAATGTTGCAAAATGGAGAGTTGAAAAAAGAGCAGATATTGGAATTTTCTTATGTTGATGTTTGACTGCTTATTGACTGCCTATGATATAAAAGACCCGGAATACCATCAGTGATCCACTAAGAGTGAAAGACTGTCGGTGGAACTTCACAACAACAATTTATCCCAAGTCCTTTTCGTGTCCACCCACACTTATACAATATATTTTATTCTGACTCAAAATCTAAAAGTTATAAAGGACAAGCAATTGAATAAATCAAAATTTCTGATACACATGGCAAAGGAGCAATTAATTAGCCGTTTTTGACGCCCGCTCTTGCTGAAATTAGGTCAAAGTCGTTACATCTGCACTCATTGTTTGGCTAAGCATTTCCTTTGCACAGTATGAATTCTGCCAATGACAGCAATCTACAAAGAAAAAAAGTAAAGTGTTTTTGTATTCCAATAAGAGATGCTAAGATGACGCAAAAAGTGAGCTGATAAACAGGAGTTGGGATAACAAACCCTAAGGCTTCTAAATACCAGAGCACTGTTTGTGCTTCTTTGAAAACGATTTGTAATTCAAGCAGTGTCTTTTTATTTGTTATAGCATCAACAATAGCACAATAAAAAGAGAACGATATCTCAATAGTAATCAAGGTATACAAAAGAGAGTGGTGGTACTTGTCGGGCTTGCCTCCTCCTCAAAATATCTAAGTGGCACGATTGTCATTTGTATTTTATTAAAAACGATAAGCATGTTGAACGCTGTAGTATTTATTCATCTAAACACAAAGAGGAACCATAATTTAAGAAAAAAAAGCAAACCAAGCTTTTTCAAAATTATTAATGAAAGTTGACCGATTATTTAACGTGTAATAATATCAATTCCTGGAAGTCCAATCTATTTATGATGCATTAATATCATAAAAAAAAAAGTTAAAAAGAAAAAGAAAAACTTTCTTCTGGGCATCGATAACACTGTTATTAAATAGCGGTGGTGAGGTTATAGCACCTTGTCGAATACCTTTACGTACGGGAATGGCCCCGTCAATTAAATCAGAGTTTTTACCAGAAAGTGCTTAACCTTTACATTTTATCTCCGATACATGTTTCGGAGGGTAACTATTACAGAACTGTTCATACCACGAAGCGGAGCCGCTAGTAATAGGGTGGAAAATTAGTAATTTCAGTTGAATAAAAGATAAAAAAAATTATGAAGAACTAATTAAGAACAAATTGATTCAAACATAAGAAAAAAAATTCTGAAGCTCAATTACGAAGATTGAATCCTTGCAACAGGCAGGATTGAACCTAGATCCCTTTATCGGGAGCCGTGGTCTCATCCACTGTGCTATTACAAGGTATTTCATATATTGATTTATATGTGAATATGTTAATATTCAAATACTTTTAATCAAAAAATTGTAAAGGCTGATGTAAACTTGATTTAAGTTATGTAGCAATATGTAGCAATGTAAGCAAATATATAGCTTAAATAGGAGTTGTTATATATATTCTCCAAAATCCAGAGAAAGGAAATAACTTGTCATTGTCTCATAATATTGTTTTTATCATTAATTTTTGTTAAACTTTATAGCATAATATAATAGTTGACAATACTAAATCAGCATCATCGAGTGATTCCTTCACAGTTAAAAACCTGTTTAAAAAATTATTTTTTAACTTTTTGGACACTATGGGCTTCACTCTTTACTATGTTAGTGCAACTATGACGCATGCCTTAAAACAATGGACTTATTATTGCGTTTCCCTAAATATGAAATATGTAGAACTCATTAAGGTCAAATTAAGGATCAGAAGTTATGAGTCTGAGAAAACTTGCCAAATTTTAGTGAAATTATCATAAGGACCCACAACTACCTTTACTTTTGAACCAATAGCCATTCCGATCATGTAACCTGCTATTGATTGATTACTAAAGGCGAAAAACGAACTTTGCATTTTCGTCCCTTTGCGTCAACGCCCCGCTCTTTACGCTAAAATTCGATTTTTTTTCACAATTCTACTTTTTAAAATAATAAAAATACTTTAGCGTAAAGAGTGAGGCGTTGAGGAGGGTACAACCCCTTTCATATACGGAACAATTTTTGTCCGTTTTAAGTTTTAATGTGGCTCCTTACTTGCAATTAAAATATATGCTTAATACGTAAAATACGTTTTTGAATTAAGACATGTTTTGATTTTGGCTTACCGCACATTTTATATATATATATATAAATAAGTTGTCTGTGTGTGTGTGTGTCGAGTGACATCATGTTTGTGTGTCGACTGACGTCAGGTTTGTCGACTAACTTCATTATAAGGATTGAGCTGTATGCGTCATGAAGTTGTTTGTCGACTGACGTCATGTTTGTCAACTGATGAAATTACATAACGGGACACCGGGACACAAATGACGACCGGGACACAAGGAATATAAATGACGACCGGGAACCTCAAAGAGAAATTACAGACTGGGACACCCGGACACAAATCACGACCGGGACACAGGGAATATAAATGACGACCGGGACACAGGGACACAACTACAACGGGGATGCCGGGGGCACAGGCGGGATACATAAATGACGACCGGGACACAGGGATTGTTCGAATAGAAATTACAGACCGGGACACCGGGACACAAATGACGACCGGGACACCGGGACAAAGGGAATATAAATGAAGACCGGGACACTCAAAGAGAAATTACAAACTGGGACAGCGGGACACAAATGACGACCGGGACACAGGGACTATAAATGACGACCGGGACACAGGGACACATCATTAGAATAATGAGGTATAGATCTGAATACGGATTGTTTTTCCCATGGACAATTATATGTTGCATGTTCAAGAGTCAGTAAACCTGACAATCTATTTATATGCACAGACAATGGGACAGCGAAGAATGTTGTATATTCGCATGTTTTACGTAGTTAAAAACATATATATATATATATATATATATATATATATATATATATATATATATATATATATATATATATATATATATACATATATATATTTATATCGTGTATATAACATGTATATCAATATAACGTGTATATGACACATATAACATCCATAGATATGTTGACTGATAAAAAAAATAAATAAAATAAATAGATAAAAAACAACGGAGAACTAGATTAAATAACATTGGATGACAACTAATCACAAGTAAGCAGCTCAAATAATTGACAAAAAGGTTCAACACAGTAATGGTAAAGCGAGAAAATTTATCTCACTTTATCACGGGTATCGGTTTACTTCACAAAAAATATTTGGCACTATTCCAGAGTAAAACGTCAATTTAAAGAACAAGCTCAGATAATTAAGTGGAAAATAAATACTAGAATCGAGAGCCACCCCAGAGATACCATCAGCATCCATACTGAACTACATTTTAAACTTAATTGTAACTATACTTTGCGTCATAACAAAGTCAGTATTTATATTGGACTAATCGCTGAAGTTAAGTATTTCAATAGAATCTGCACTACGATTGGATTAAGTTAGAATTTAAACCATAGAAAATCAGCTAATAGAGGAAAAAGTCCAAAATATATAAAGGAAAAAAATAAAAATAGAATTCTCCACCTATTTATAAATTAAATTTACCGTTTAAAAATCAACCAGAAGATGCTTGAATGTTCCAAGTGAATGGCATCCCCAAGCTTTAAAACTACTAATTTTATACTTTTTTCAATTCTAATTTTTATTTTTTAAATAATATCCAGGAATTGTGAGGTGGGCTTTCATGTCCCTCAACCACGACTGTTTACAGATCAAACTGAATTTTGGAGCTATAATGCTTCCAAAATAATAAATGACCTTGAAACAGTTAAATTTTAAAGGAACAAGTTTTTTCAACTGAGAGCAAGGAGCAACACTAAATCTTAAAACGAATTCAAACTATTAAGTATTCGAGGTACGTTGCTCTGTCCTCAATGCCTCGCTGTTTACGCTCAGGTTTGCTTTTTGTTCCAATTATATAAGAATAACTCCTGAAACATAAGTACCTTTTAATATTAAAAATAAGCTTTTAAAAGTTCTAAAAATATTTAGTGTAAGGAGTGAGGTATTTAGGGGGAAGGGGCAATGAACTGTTTGATTGGATAGTTTTTACTTTTTTAAGAGGGTCTTATGTGATGCTAAAAATATTTCAGTAAGAAATAGTAAACTGGTATCCCTCAGAGCCCGTATTGGATACCTACTCTGCATATTTCTCAAAATTAAGGAGCAATGTAATGCCTCCTCCCCTCCTTTGTGAAAAGAAGGGAAGAAAATAGATGCAATGTATTGCAAGTACAAAAAGGCAGCAGCCTTACCAGCAAGATATCGGCCAACAGCTCCATCAACATTAGTAACAGCTTAAAAAATAAAAGCAGCAATAACAACTCAAACAGTAGCAGCGCTTCAAACAATAGCAACAACAAGTTTAACAGCAACAACTCAACCAACGACATTAATAAAGCCTTCAATGACCCATCCAACAATTGTGATAAATCAATACATGACAGAAGCAACAGCAATAGCAACTTGAAAGTAACATCAATTCCAAAAAGAGCAGCAACAACTCAAACAATAACAATGATGATGAATCTATAAATTAGAACCCAGCCAACAACACTAATAGTCTTAGCCAACGGCCCACCCTAAAATAGTACAATAAAAACACCTAATACAGTAGCAACAACCCAAATAACATCTCCGGCGGCAATATCTCAGACTAGAGCCTCCGTACCTTAAGTAAAAACTAAAACCACAGCCCAAATATCTCTACCATCATTATAAGTAACCCGGCTAATGGCTCACTCAATAACTACAGCAGACCGATAAAAGCAGCATCAAATCAAAAGACAACAGCGACAGCTGAATAAAGAAGAGTAAACAACTCAGCTATCAGCACAAGCAACTCAACCAACAACACTAAGATAAGACTCATGGCTTAAGTAAGTCTAACTTAAGACTTTATGGCTTAACAGACAGCTCCAAATTTCCAATCCAATTTCCAAAATTCAGTAAACAAAATCCCTAGTAGTGGTTTGATCTTAGTTTGCCTTTTAGTCTAAAGCTGCTGTGAATAAAATAGTAGCCTATTTACTTTGAAAAAACTTCAGTTTACAAATGTTAGTAGCAACTGTAACAAGAATATACTAAATGGTTAATGGCCCTTCAATCTACTGCTTCTCTTTTTCTCAGTCTTTTGCTTCAGTCTTCCTTTTACTGCTTCTCAGTCTACTGCTTTCAAAGTCAAACTAAAATTTTTATCATCTATTAAATTTGACATTTCCCCTTTTAGCTTTTCCCTATTAAACTTTTCAGGATAATCGCCAGTAGGCTAAGAATAACGAATAACCCTGATGAAATGAAAATTCTTGACACACTTGGCGAAGGACCAATCAATTAGCCATTCTTAACCCCTACTCTTGATGAAATTAAGTCATAGTCGTTACGCATGCACTCATTGGTTGGCTGTGCCATAAGTATTTCTTAGGTATAGTATGAGTTCTGCCTATGACCAAAATCTGGAATGATCAACTGGAGTTTTCTGTATCCCAATAAGGGATGTTTAGATGATAAAAAAAAGTAATTTGATACACAGGAGTTTGGGTAGCACAACCTATGGCTTCTAAATGCAAGAGCGTCGTTTCTGCTTTATTGAAAACGATTTTGCAGTTCAAGCAGTGTGTTTTCATTTGCTGTAACTTCAACAACAGCACAAAAATAAAAAGATACTTCAAAATCGATCAAGGTTTACGAAAGAGAGTGTTGCTGCTTGTCCCCTTGCTTTCCCTTCAAAACCAATAAATGGTACGAATGTCGTTTATATTTTATTGAAAACGATAATTATGCTGAATACTATGGTGTTTATTCATCTAGACATCGACAAAACAATAATAAAAGTAAAAAAAAAACTAAGCCAAGGCCTAGCCCAGGGGATGGGGGCTAGAGGGTTTTACCCCTCTAGGCCCCACCAATGTATGTCTGACTTGTAAAAACGTAACAAAAATGGATGAAAACAAATTATGTATGCATTTTTTGAGGTTTTTCGTGTAAAAACCTCCCCCCTCCCGAAAAAATCCTTGAGTAAAACACCCCCGAAAATAAAAATCCTGAGTACGGCCCTGCACTAAACTAACCAAGATCATTTCAAATCTATTAATAAAAGTGGAACGATTGTTTCACATGTAATGATATTCCTTACTGGAAGTCAAATCCATTTACAATACGCTAATATTATACAAGAAAAAAGTTCAAAGCATATTTTATTTTCAGTAAATTTAAATTTACCCTATGGCCTTTAGAAGGCTTAGGGGGCGCTTACCCTACTCCTATATGTGGTAATATCTGTTTCTTGTCAGGTTTTAGTTTTAAATGGTTCCACTGTAGATGTCTTTTATAATTTTGATTCAACACCTTTGCACTATGCAAAGGGAAAATAACATACAGGGGCAGATCCAAAGGGGGGGGGGGCTCCGTGGAATTAATTTTCTGGAAAAACCCATTTATCCAAATGGAAAGCTTCTCGCTCAGAAAATTCCATCAGAAACTCTTAGAAAATCTCCCCGCACGCAAAAAAAACAAAGAATTTCATCCCTACGGGCGGGGGGTGAAATTTGTTCAGTAATACAGGGGGGAGGGGGTATGCCGTCCCAAGAGTAATGTTTATTTGTCCTTTTAATTATCCTGGACAAAAGAGTTATTTCAAAAGTTTTATCAGATGACTGTGGGAAAAAGGAGACGTGGGAAGGGGCTAGTTACACTCCAATCTCTTAGGTAACTGAAAAAGAGCACTTGAACTTTAATTTCTGTTCGAATGAGCCCCTCTCGATATTCTAGAATTACTGGTTCGATACAGTAACCCTTTGGGAAAACGAAAAAATAAAATAGCATCTCTTGAAAGGCGTTGATGTCAAAATTGAATTTAAAGGTAATTGATTTCATTTTTTTTCTCGACGGTCTTATAGCATGAGTGATTCCTGTTCTTGGAAGACATCGCATATTCTTCCTGAGGAGGGTTTATGTGACGCAAAAATATTTTAGCACTAAGGGGTAAGCTAGTATTCCACAGAGCCCGTATTGGAGGCCTATTATATACATATCTCAGAATTAAAGAGCTATGGAATGCCCCTTCCCCTGCTTAGAAAGAAAAGAAGAAAGCGTGGCTGAAAATGTATTATAAGTAAAAAGAGCAACATCCATACCAACAAAAGGTTAGCCAACAGCTACCTGAATATTAGTAACAACTCAAAACCAAAGCAGTAGTAACAACTCAAACTGTAGCGGCCGCTTCAAACAATAGTAACAACAAGTCTAACAGCAACAACTCAATCAACAACATTAATAGCAGAGTCAGTGGCCCATCCAAAAATTGTGATAAATCATCATATGACAGCAGCAAAAGCAAAAGTAACAACAATTCTAAGAAGAGTTGCAAAAACTCAAACAATAATACCGATAAAGACTCTACCAAGAAGAACCCAACCAACAATACTAAAAATCTTAGCCACCGGCCTACCCAAAAATAGTATTAACTAAAAAAAAAAAAAAAAATAGAAACAGCAGCTATTACAGTAACAATTCAAATAACATCTCCAACGATAATCTCTCAGAAAGTGACACCAGTACCTTAAGCAGAAACTAAAACAGCAGCACAAAGAACTCAACTAACAATATAAGTAACCCCGCTAACGGCTCACGCAACAGACACAGCAGACCAACATTTAACCGCAGCACCGACTTAAACGACAATAGCAACAGTTGAATAACAAATAGTAACAACTCAGCTATCAGCGCTAGCAACTCAACCAACAATGCTAACGTAAAACTCGACTGACAGTGGCTTAACAAACCAACAGCAGTAAACCAAACTAAAACAGCAGCACAAAAAAACTCTACTAACAATATAAGTAACCCGTCTAACGGCTCACGCAACAGACACAGCAGACCGACATTTAACCGCAGCACCGACTTAAACGACAATAGCAACGGTTGAATAAAAAATAGTAACAACTCAGCTATCAGCACTAGCAACTCAACCAACAATGCTAACGTAAGACTCGACTGATAGTGGCTTAACAAACCAACAGCAGCAAACCAAACTAAAACAGCAGCACAAGGAACTCTACTAACAATATAAGTAACCCCGCTAACGGCTCACGCAACAGACACAGCAGACCGACATTTAACCGCAGCACCGACTTAAACGACAATAGCAACAGTTGAATAACAAATAGTAACAACTCAGCTATCAGCACTAGCAACTCAACCAACAATGCTAACGTAAGACTCGACTGACAGTGGCTTAACAATCCAACAGCAGCAAACCAAACTAAAACAGAAGCACAAGGAACTCTACTAACAATATAAGTAACCCCGCTAACGGCTCACGCAACAGACACAGCAGACCGACATTTAACCGCAGCACCGACTTAAACGACAATAGCAACAGTTGAATAACAAATAGTAACAACTCAGCTATCAGCACTAGCAACTCAACCAACAATGCTAACGTAAGACTCGACTGACAGTGGCTTTACAAACCACAACAAATTTCCGATCAACACCATAGTGTAAAAAGTTCTTGATAGCAGTTTGAACTTAGGTTGCCTTTTACTAAAAAAAAAATGTTATGAATAAAACAGTGTTTACTTTGAAAAAGCTCCAATTTTCAAAGTTTAGCAACAACTGTAAGAAGAATACACTAGATGGTTAATAGTCCTCAATCTACTGCTTCTTTTCTTCTCAGTCTACTGCTGCCTCAGTTTTATTCTACTGCTTCTCAGTCTACTACTTCTCACCAAATATAAACTTAAATTTAAATTAAAATTTTATCATTCACTCAATTCAAAATTACCCTTCTTAGCCTTTTTCTATTCAACTTTTCAGGATGATTGCTAGTAGGCTAAGAATAATCCTCACCTAGGCCTATTGAAAATAAAATGTTGCAAAATGGAGAGTTGAAAAAAGAGCAGATATTGGAATTTCCTTATGTTGATTTTTGACTGCTCATTGACTGCCTATGATATAAAAGACCCGGAATACCATCAGTGATCCAATAAGAGTGAAAGGCTGTCGGTTGTACTTCACAACAACAATTTATCCCAAGTCCTTTTCGTGTCCACCCACACTTATACAATATATTTTATTCTGACTCAAAATCTAAAAGTTATAAAGGACAAACAATTGAATAAATCAAAATTTCTGATACACATGGCAAAGGAGCAATAGCCGTTTTTGACGCCAACTCTTGCTGAAATTAGGTCAAAGTCGTTACATCTGCACTCATTGGTTGGCTAAGCATTTCCTTTGCACAGTATGAATTCTGCCAATGACCGCAATCTGCAAAGAAAAAAGTAAAGTGTTTTTGTATTCCAATAAGAAATGCTAAGATGACGCAAAAAGTGAGCTGATAAACAGGAGTTGGGATAACAAACCCTAAGGCTTCTAAATGCCAGAGCACTGTTTGTACTTCATTGAAAACGATTTGTAATTCAAGCAGTTTTTTTTTATTTGTTATAGCATCAACAATAGCACAATAAAAAGAGAACGATATCTCAATAGTAATCAAGGTATACAAAAGAGAGTGGTCGTACTTGTCGGGCTTGCCTCCGCCTCAAAATATCTAAGTGGCACGATTGTCATTTGTATTTTATTAAAACGATAAGCATGTTGAACGCTGTGGTATTTATTCATCTAAACACAAAGAAGAACCATAATATAAGAAAAATAAGCAAACCAAGCTTATTTCAAAATTATTAATGAAAGTTGACCGATTATACAGAGAAGGGAAATAACTTGTCATTGTCTCATAATATTGTTTTTATCATTAATCTTTGTTAAATTTTATAGCATAATATAATAGTTAACAATACTAAATCAGCATCATCGAGTGATTCCTTCACAGTCAAAAACCTGTCTAAAAAATAATTTTTTAACTTTTTGGACACTATGGGCTTCACTCTTTACTATGTTAGTGCAACTATGACGCATGCCTTAAAACAATGGACTTATTATTGCATTTCCCTAAATATGAAATATGTAGAACTCATTAAGGTTAAATTAAGGATCAGAACTTATGAGTCTGAGAAAACTTGCCAAATTTTAGTGAAATGATCATAAGGAACCACAACTACGTTTACTGTTGAACCCTTATCCTTTCCGATCATATAACCTGCTATTGCTTGATTACTAAAGGCACAAAACGAACTTCGCATTTTTGCCCCTTTGCGTCAACGCCCCGCTCTTTCTGCTAAAGTTTGGGTTTTTGTCACAATTCTACTTTAAAAAAAAATAAAAGTACTTTAGCGTAAAGAGCGAGGCGTTGAGGAGGGTACAACCCCTTTCATATACGAATAATTTCTGTTCGTTCTAAGTTTTAATGTCGCTCCGTACTAGCACTTAACCCTTTCAGACCTGAACCAAGAAGGAGTTGCGTAAAAATTCTGAAAATAGCAGAGAGTGACCCTGGAGGTTCAACTAGAAAAGGTTTATTTTTTTTAAATTTTTATTTCATTCCATATCCAAAATGTGAATGGTTACCATATGGTCACGTCAGGTATATACAGATACTATTTTAGGTGAAAATTTGTGAAACAGTTGCGATCTGAGTTTAAACACAGTCGAACTTTGCACTTCGAACACATGATTCGACTGGTTCCACCCCTAACGCACTTCTCATAGCGACACCTTTCCTTTTCAGTCGTATCCGGAAAATGCGAGGTCTGGTCAAACCTCACTGATTCCGAAGGCATCCCGTCTCGCGAGGTAGTCGTATTGCGCTTGGTCACTGATAAGGATGGTCTTCCAACTCGAGGACTTTGAGATACGCCAGTAAGAACCAACCCACGAGCAATGCCCATTTTGAAGTACAGCAGAGACATGTGCTGAACATTGATCTGCTTGCACTGTCGGCGGTGTATCAGCCAGGCGTTGTTCACAGCCATGTCAAAGAAGTAGTACACAATCCTCATATACCATTTCTTAGAGCGAATGTCAGTCCTGTAAAGCTCCAGGAACATGTCAGCAAGATCTACGTCCCCCATTGATTTGTTGTAGTCACGGACGATTCGGGGGCGATCAACTTCGACGTATTTCCGTGTTGTGCCATCCCATCTCTGACACTTATCAATTGGGGTGACTGCACAGTATGAAGAAGCCAAATGGACTGGTTTGTTGTCATACCATTTTACTACCGATACTTCTGAATGTCTTTCAAAACGGAAGTCCACTGACCCTCGTCCTTTCTTCTTCATGTTGGCGTCGGTATCTAGAACAGCGCCCCTCATTCTGTTGCTGCGTATCGTACCACATGACTCGATGCCATATTCAACCCGGAACTTGTGAATGAGATCGATGCCAGTATAGAAGTTATCAAAGAACAACTTGAAGTTCATGAACCTTGGCAGATTTTCTACAAGCCGAAGGACAACGTCAGTACCTTGGCCAAGTTCAGAAATTTCAACAGCTCCTTTTCCTGTATATATCTCTATGTCATACACTATTCCGCTGATGCCGGCTGTCGTGAAAATCTTTACACCCCACGAGTGGGGCTTGTCCTTCAAGTACTGTCGAAATCCAATTGTTCCTTTGAATGGGATCATCTGTTCGTCAATACTTTGGATCTATTCAGGGTCTATTTTTTTCAGATTCTCCCTGAATGCGTCGTATAGTCTTCTGATCTTGAACAGTTTATCATGACCAACCTCCCCTTTCGGTATCATTAAGGTGTCATCGCAAATGTGGAAAAAAGACGTCAAGCTGATGAACCTATCTCTGCTCATGGTATCAGCCACCGGGGAATATCGTATTCCATTCTCCCAGTACATTCTAATAGCCGGAATTTTGAGAATGCTCATAAGCATTTGAACTCCAAGAAATCTGTGCAGCTCTTCAAGGGAAAGTTTCAGAGCAAGATTCTTCTTTCTCATGGCATTCAGATTCGTTTGGTCCACAATGTTTGAAAGAATGTCTTCTGTGATAAACATTCGGAAGAGATCAAGGGGCGTTTGTACCTCGTCATAGTGTGGCATAGAACCCTTCCATGTAATATTTCGAGGTTCGGGCTCCGTTTTTATCCACTTGTATTGCTTTGCCTCCTTCGCTACCTTCTTTTTTGCTACTGGTTTTGCCGTGACCTGAGGAGCATCAGTTGGAGTTACTAGACCGGCCACTGCTTGGGAAGGAGCATTTTTTTGAGCTCTTGTAAGGACAAAGGGTTCAGCAGGTGCAGTAACTGTTGCTGACTGTATTGCAGAAGAAGCTGACACTGGTGCTGATGATGTGCTTGAAGAACTGTTTGACGCTGTTGTATCATTCAAGCCCGGGAGAGGCAAATCGAATTGATCCGTGTCATCGCCATTGTCTAACTCGAACCTGCCAAGCATTGCTAAAGGGATGTCGTCTGTGTGGTCGATATCCTCTTCATCTCTTCCGTCTTCATTGCCATAACAGTTGAGAGAACGTAAGGGCTGAAATTCTTGACCTGGATTGTCTGGTGCCCAGTTTGGGTCGTCGTCGTCGGAAGAGATATCGAGATCTGAATCACAATCAGGTATGAATAAAAGCCTTGCTGCTTCTTCTGCAGTCATTTTCTTGGTAACTCTTCTACTTCTTTCCTTGATCAGTCTCTCTTCCAAGGGCTTGGGACCATGACCTCTCATGGAGTCAGAGCTCGTGCTTGGATCAGCTGAAAAGAAATTCAAGGTAAGTGCATCACTTAATAGTAACAATAACAATAATAAATTGCAATAAAATAGGCCATTGGCCTCAACACTTGCCTGAGGCATCCCACAAAATAGCTTTTTTACCCTTGTTTCAGTAAAAAGGAGGAACAGAAAGAAAATGTGCCTATTCCCGATCATAAAAAGGACTTGCTGCCTCGTTTGCTGTACAAATCTGCCTAGGTATGGTTTGGCACTGAATGCCTGACGTGACCATTTGGTAACCGATCGTTAGCAACCTTGTTTGCGGCTAAACTACAACTCAGAATTAGACTAGTGATGTCTCATTCGAAAGAACGCATTCTTAGCTACGAAATAAGATCATAATCAGGCTCTGAACTTACCAGAAACGTCCAGGTCATCGAGGTCGAAATCTGCACCTTTCCTTTTTTCAACATTTTATGCTCTGTTTAAACTTGGACGCTCGCTCGACCGCTCGGGTAAAGCCTTGAGGGACAATAAATTCAAACGCGACAGAGTCAAGCAAGCGCTATCTAGTGAAAAAGAAATCACGGTTGTGACTTTGTCGAGTCGAGAGAAAAAAAAATACGAGGCGAGCGTTATCCGTATGGTGACCACAGGCATGAAAGGGTTAAAAAAAGTTGTTTTTTTATTTGATTTCTGAACGTTTTTGAATTAATACATGTTTTGATTTTGGCTCACCGCACATGAATGAATAAAAAGAAAATTAAATTTCGTCAATACCTTGCTCTTCACAATAAAGTTTGAATTTATTCCCAAATCTTTAGGAATGACCCGCAAATCACAAAGGCCTTAGAATAAATAGTTGAAATTACTGAAAATACTTTAGTGTAAAGAGCAAGGTATTGTAGAGGAGACGAACCCCCTTACATACGTATTATTTTATGTTCGTTTTATATTCAAGTTAAATTTCAGACACGCTATGAAAATTTATGGCATCTATATCTATAATGAAACAATTAAATTTAAAAGGAACAAGTTTTTTCAACTGAAAGCAAGGATCAACATTAAATCTTAGAACGATTCAAACTAAAACGTATTCGAGGGGCGTTGCTCTGTCCTCAATGCCTCGCTGTTTACGCTAAAGTTTGCTTTTTGTTTCAATTATATAAGAATAACTCCTGAGACATAAGTGCCTTTTAATTAGAAAAATAAGCTTTTAAAAGTTCTAAAAATACTTAGTGTAAGGAGTGAGATATTTAGGGGAAAGGGGTAATGAACTGTTTGATTGGATAGTTTTTACTTTTTTTTAAGAGGGTCTTATGTGATGCTAAAAATATTTCAGCAAGAAGGGGTAAACTGGTATCCCTCAGAGCCCGTATTAGATACCTACTCTGCATATTTCTCAAAATTAAGGAGCAATGTAATGCCTCCTCCCCTCCTTTGTGAAAAAAGAGAAGAAAATAGATGCAATTTACTGCAAGTCCTAAAAAGCAGCAGCCTTACCAGCAAGATATCGGCCAATAGCTCCATTAGTAACAGCTCAAAAAATAAAAGCAGCAATAACAACTCAAACAGTAGCAGCGCTTCAAATAATAGCAACAAAAAGTTTAATAGCAACAACTCAACCATCGACATTAATAATGCAGTCAGTGACCCATCCAACAATTGTGATAAATCAATATATGACAGCAGCAACAGCAATAGCAACTTAAAAGTAACATCAATTATAAAAAGAGCAGCAACAACTCAAACAATAACAATAATGATGAATCTACAAATTAGAACCCAGCCAACAACACTAATAGTGTTAGCCAACGGCCCGCCCTAAAATAGTACAAAAAACACCTAATACAGTAACAACAACCGAAATAGCATCTCCGGTGGCAATATCTCAGACTAGAGCCTCCGTACCAAAGTAAAAACTAAAACCACAGCACAAACATCTCTACCATCAATATAAGTAATCCAGCTAATGACTCACTCATTAACTACAGCAGACCGATAAAAGCAGCATCAACTCAAAAGACAACAGCAACAGCTGAATAAAGAAGAGTAAACAACTCAGCTATCAGCACAAGCAACTCAACCGACAACGCTAAGATAAGACTCAACTAACAGTGGCTTAAGAGACAGCTCCAAATTTCCAATCAGTGCTTTAGTGAACAAAACCCATGTAGTGGTTTGATCTTAGTTTGCCTTTTAGTCTAAAGCTGCTGTGAATAAAATAGTATTTACTTTGAAAAAACTTCAGTTTACAAATGTTAGTAGCAACTGTAACAAGAATATACTAAATGGTTAATGGCCCTTCAATCTACTGCTTCTCTTTTTCTCAGTCTTTTGCTTCAGTCTTCCTTTTTCTGCTTCTCAGTCTACTGCTTTTCTTCAAGTATTTATTCAAAGTTAAACTAAAATTTTTATCATCTATTAAATTTGACATTTCCCCTTTTAGCTTTTCTCTATTAAACTTTTCAGGATAATCGCCAGTAGGCTAAGAATAGCGAATAACCCTGATGAAATGAAAATCCCTGACACACTTGGCGAAGGACCAATCAATTAGCCGATCTTAACCCCTGCTCTTGATGAAATTAAGTCATAGTCGTTACACATGCACTCATTGGTTGGCTGTGCCATAAGTATTTCTTTGGTATAGTATGAGTTCTGCCTAAAACCAAAATCTGGAATGATCAACTGGAATTTTCTGTATCCCGATAAGGGATTTTTAGATGATGAAAAAAGTAAGTTGATACACAGGAGTTTGGGTAACAGAACCTATGGCTTCTAAATGCAAGAGCGTCGTTTCTGCTTTATTGAAAATGACTTGCAGTTCAAGCACTGTGTTTTCATTTGCTATAACTTCAACAACAGCACAAAAATAAAAAGATGCTTCAAAATCGATCAAGGTTTACGAAAGAGAGTGATGCTGCTTGTCCTCTTGCTTTCCCTTCAAAACCTATAAATGGCACGAATGTCGTTTGTATTTTATTGAAAACGATAATTATGCTGAATACTATGGTATTTATTCATCTAAACATCGACAAAAAATAATAAAAGTAAAAAAAAAAAAAAACTAAGCCAAGATCTAGCTCAGGGGATGGGGGCTAGAGGATTTTACCCCTCTAGGCCCCACCAATGTATGTCTGACTTGTAAAAACGTAACAAAAATGGATGAAAACAAATTATGTATGCGTTTTTTGAGGTTTTTCGTGTAAACACCTCCCCCCTCCCGAAACAATCCTTGAGTAAAACACCCCTGAAAATAAAAATCCTAAGTACGGCCCTGCACTAAACTAACCAAGATCATTTCAAATCTATTAATAAAAGTGGAACGATTGTTTCACATGTAATGATATTCCTTACTGGAAGTTAAATCCATTTACAATACGCTAATATTATACAAGAAAAAAGTTCAAAGCATATTTTATTTTCAGTAAATTTAAATTGACCCTATGGCCTTTAGAAGGCTTAGGGGGCACTTACCCTGATCCTATATGTGGTAATATCTGTTTCTTGTCAGGTTGTAGTTTTAAATGGTTCTAGTGTAGATGTCTTTTATAATTTTGATTCAACACCTTTGCACTATGCAGAGAGAAAAAATTACATACAGGGGCGGATCCAAAGTGGGGAGGGGGGCTCCGTTGAAATTTTTTTCTGGAAAAACCCATTTATCCAAATGGAAAGTTTCTCGCTCAGAAAATTCCCTCAGAAACTCTTAGAAAATCTCCTGGACAAAAGAGTTATCTCAAAAGCTTTATCAGATGACTGTGGGAAAAAGGTGACGTGGGAAGGGGCTAGTTGCACTCCAATCTCTTGGGTAACTGAAAAAGAGCACTTGAACTTTAATTTCTGTTCGAATGAGCCCCTCTCGATCTTCTAGAATTACTGGTTCGATACAGCAACCCTTTGGGAAAACGAACAAATAAAAAAAGCATCTCTTGAAAGGCGTTGATGTCAAACTTGAATTTAAAGGTAATTGTTTTCACTTTTTTCTCGACGGTCTTATAGCATGAGTGATTCCTGTTCTTGGAAGAAATCGCATATCCTTCCTGAAGAGGGTTTATGTGACGCTAAAAATATTCTAGCAATAAGGGGTAAGCTAGTATTCCACAGAGCCCGTATTGGAGGCCTATTATATACATATCTCAGAATTAAAGAGCTATGGAATGCCCCTTCCCCTGCTTAGAAAGAAAAGAAGAAAGTGTGGCTGAAAATGTATTACAAGTAAAAAAAGCAACCTCCCTATCACCAGAAGGTCAGCCAACAGCCACATGAACATTAGTAACAGCTCAAAACCAAAGCAGTAGTAACAACTCAAACTGTAGTGGCTGCTTCAAACAATAGTAACAACAAGTCTAACAGCAACAACTCAATCAACGATATTAATAACACAGTCAGTGGCCCATCCAGCAATTGTGATAAATCATCATATGACAGCAGCAACAGCAATAGCAATGAAAAAAGTAACAGCAATTCTAAAAAGAGCTGCAAAAACTCAAACAATAATAGCGACAAAGACTCTACCAACAAGAACCCAACCAACAACACTAAGAATCTTAGCCAACGGCCCACCCAAAAATAGTATAAACTAAAAAAACAATAGGAACAGCAGCTATTACAGTAACAACTCAAATAACATCTCCGACGGTAATCAAACAGTTCGTGGTAACGAACTGTAGTGAGGAACGACCCGGCTCAATAGTAAACGAAACTCTAAAAAACGGAATTATGATGCTAAAATATACATCAAAAGAATCAGATTTTCATGCTAATTCTAAATATATAATTTTAATCAAATTTAGTCTTTGTCATCAAAAGTTACGAGCCTGAGAAAATTTGCCTTATTTTAGAAAATAGGGGAAAACGCCCCCTAAAGGGCACAGAATCTTAACAAAAATCACACCATCGCATTTGGCGTATCAGAGAACCCTATAGCAAAATTTTGAAGGTCCTATCTACAAAAATGTGGTATTTCGTATTTTTTGCCAGAAGACAAATCACGGGTGCGTGTTTATTTGTTTGTTTGTTTGTTGTTTTTTTTTCCCAGGGGTCATCGTATCGACCAAGTGATCCTAGAATGTCGCAAGAGGGCTCCTTCTAACGGATATGAAAAGTTCTAGTGCCCTTTTAAAGTGACCAAAAAAATTGGAGGGCACCTAGGCCCCCTCCCACAATCGTTTTTCTCCAAATTCAACAGATCAAATTTTTGAGATAGCCATTTTGTTCCGCATAGTCAAAAACCATGATAGCTATGTCTTTGGGAATGACTTATTCCCCCACACTCCCTGGGGGAGGGGCTGCAAGTTATAAACTTCGACCAGTGTTTACATATAATAATGGTTATTGGGAAGTGTACAGTCGTTTTCAGGGGATTTTTTTTTGATTCTTGGGGTGGGGTTGAGGGGAGGGGCTATGTGGGAGGATCTTTTCTTGGAGAAATATGTCATGGGGGACCAGAAATTCAATGAAAAGGGTGCAGGATTTTCTAAAATAACTGTAAAAAATAATGAAAAAATAAACATGGAAAAGTTTTTTCAATTGAAAGTAAAGAGTAGCATTGAAACTTAAAAAGAACAGAGATTATTACGCATATGAGGGGTTCTAAAAAACTTTACCATAAAGAGCGAGGTATTTAGGAGGAGATAAATACCTCGCTCTTTATGCTACAGTATTTTTAGTAATTTCAACTATTTATTCTACGGCCTTTCTGATTCAGGGGTCATTCATAAAGAATTGGGAGAAAACTTACGATTTAGTGTAAAGAACGAGGTATTAACGAGGGTACAAACCCCCTCATATACAAAAAAAAATTAAAGAATATAAAAGTTTGTTACGTAAGTTAATTTTTAAGTTACGTATATTTTTACTAATAAAAAAATTCATTAAAAATTAAAATTTATAGTTGCCTTTTTATGTAACCGAAAAATTGCATGGCAACTAGAACTCCTTCCCCATCCCTTAATTCTCAAAATCGTCTGATCAAAACTAAGAGAAAGCCATTTAGCCAAAAAAGAATTTAATAAGCTAATTTCATTTTAATAAATTATTTGTGGAGAGCCAAAATCAAACATGCATTAATTCAAAAACGTTCAGAAATTCCATAAAAAAAACTAGTTTTTTTTAACTGAAAGTAAGGAGCGACATTAAAACTTAAAACGAACAGAAATTACTCCGTATATGAAATGGGTTGTCCCCTCCGCAATCCCTCGCTCTTTACGCTAAAGTTTGACTCTTTGCCACAGTTTCGCTTTTTAAAACAATAAAAAGTTTTAGCGTAAAGAGCGAGGGATTGAGGAGGGGACAACCCATTTCATATACGGAGTAATTTCTGTTCGTTTTAAGTTTTAATGTCGCTCCTTACTTTCAGTTAAAAAAAACTAGTTTTTTTATGTAATTTCTCAGAAAGAAACACCAGTACCTTAAGCAGAAACTAAAACAGCAGCACAAAGAACTCTACTAACAATATAAGTCACCCAGCTAACGGCTCACGGAACAGACACAGCAGACCGACATTTAACCGCAGCACCGACTTAAACGACAGTAGCAACAGCTGAATAACAAATAGTAACAACTCAGCTATCAGCACTAGCAACTCAACCAACAGTGCTATCGTAAGACTTGACTGATAGTGGCTTAACATACCACAACAAATTTCAGATCAACACCACAGTGTAAAAAGTCCTTGGTAACAGTTTGAACTTAGGTTGCCTTTTACTAAAAAAAATGTTATGAATAAAACAGTGTTTACTTTGAAAAAGCTCCAATTTTCAAAGTTTAGCAACAACTGTAAGAAGAATACACTAGATGGCTAATAGTCCTCTATCTACTGCTTCTCTTCCTCTCAGTCTACTACTGCCTCAGTCTTATTCTAATGCTTCTCAGTCTACTACTTCTCACCAAATATAAACTTAAAGTTAAATTAAAATTTTATCATTCATTCAATTCAAAATTACCCTTCTTAGCCTTTCTCTATTCAACTTTTCAGGATGATTGCTAGTAGGCTAAGAATAATCCTCACCTAGGCCTATTGGAAATAAAATGTTGCAAAATGGAGAGTTGAAAAAGAGCAGATATTGGAATCTCCTTATGTTTATTTTTAACTGCTTATTGACTGCCTACGATATAAAAGACCCGGAATACCATCAGTGATTCAATAAGAGTGAAAGGCTGTCGGTGGAACTTCACAACAACAATTTATCCTAAGTCCTTTTCGCGTCCACCCACACTTATACAATATATTTTATTCTGACTCAAAATCTAAAAGTTATAAAGGACAAACAATTGAATAAATCAAAATTTCTGATACACATGGCAAAGGAGCAATTAATTAGCCGTTCTTGACACATGCTCTTGCTGAAATTAGGTCATAGTCGTTACATCTGCACTCACTGGTTGGCTGTGCAATAAGCATTTCCTTTGCACAGTATGAACTCTGCCAATGTCCACAATCTGGAGAGAAAAAAGGTAAAGTGTTTTTGTATTCCAATAAGAGATGCTAAGATGACGCAAAAAGTGAGCTGATAAACAGGAGTTGGGACAACAAACCCTAAGGCTTCTAAATGCCAGAGCACTGTTTGTGCTTCATTGAAAACGATTTGTAATTCAAGCAATGTCTTTTTATTTGTTATAGCATCAACAATAGCACAGTAAAAAGAGAACGATATCTCAATAGTAATCAAGGTAAACAAAAGAGAGTGGTCGTACTTGTTGGGCTTGCCTCCCTCTCAAAATATCTAAGTGGCACGATTGTCATTTGTATTTTATTAAAAACGATAAGCATGTTGAACGCTGTGGTATTTATTCATCTAAACACAAAGAGGAACCATAATATTAGAAAAAAAGCAAACCAAGCTTATTTCAAAATTATTAATGAAAGTTGACCAATTATTTAACGTGTAATAATATCAATTCCTGGAAGTCTAATCTATTTATGATGCCTTCATATCATAAAAGAAAAAAGTTAAAAAAAAAAAGAAAAACTTTCTTCTGGGCATCGATAACACTGTTATTAAATAGCGGTGGTGAGGTTATAGCACCTTGTCGAACACCTTTAAGTACGGGAACGGCCCCGTCAATTAAATTAGAGTTTTTACCAGAAAGTGACTTAACCTTTACATTTTATCTCCGATACATGTTTCGGAGGGTAACTATTACAGAACTGTTCATACCACGAAGCGGAGCCGCTAGTAATAGGGTGAAAAGTTAGTAATTTCAGTTGAATAAAAGAAAAAAAAAATTATGAAGAACTAATTAAGAACAAATTGATTCAAACATAAGAAAAAAATTTTGAAGATAAAATATCACGGACTGACTTCCTTGCAACATCCGGGATTGAACCTAGATCCCTCTATCGGGAGCTGTGGTCTCATCCACTGCGCTATGACAAGGTATCTTATATATTGATTTATATGTCAATATGTTAATATTCACATACTTTTAATCAAAAAATTGTAAAGGCTGATGTAAACTTGATTTAGGTTATGTAGCAATATGTAGCAATGTAAGCAAATATGTAGCTTTAAGAAATAGGAGTTGTTATATATATTCTCCAAAATCCAGAGAAAGGAAATAACTTGTCATTGTCTCATAATATTGTTTTTATCATTAATTTTTGTTAAACTTTATAGCATAATATAATAGTTGACAATACTAAATCAGCATCGTCGAGTGATTCCTTCACAGTTAAAAACCTGTTTAAAAAATTATTTTTTAACTTCTTGGACACTATGAACTTCACTCTTTACTATGTTAGTGCAACTATGACGCATGCCTTAAAACAATGGACTTATTATTGCGTTTCCCTAAATACGAAATATGTAGAACTCATTAAGGTCAAATTAAGGATCAGAAGTTATGAGTCTGAGCAAACTTGCCAAATTTTAGTGAAATCATCATAAGGACCCACAACTACCTTTACTTTTGAACCATTATCCTTTCCGATCATATAACCTGCTATTGCTTGATTACTAAAGGCACAAAACGAACTTTGTATTTTTGCCACTTTGCGTCAACGCCCCGCTCTTTACGCTAAAGTTTGATTTTTTGTCACAATTCTACTTTTTAAAATAATAAAAATACTTTAGCGTAAAGAGTGAGGCGTTGAGGTGGGTACAACCCCGTTCATATACGGAATAATTTTTGTCCTTTTTAAGTTTTAATGTGGCTCCTTACTTGCACTTAAAATACATGCTTAATACGTAAAATACGTTTTTGAATTAATACATGTTTTGATTTTGGCTTACCGCCCGTCTATATATATAAAAATAAGTTGTCTGTGTGTGTGTCGAGTGACGTCATGTTTGTGTGTCGACTGACGTCAGGTTTGTCGACTGACGTCATTCTAAGGATTGAGCTGTATGCGTCATGAAGTTGTTTGTCGACTGACGTCATATTTGTCAACTGATGAAATTACATACCGGGACACCGGGACACAAATGACGACCGGGACACAAGGAATATAAATGACGACCGTGAACCTCAAAGAGAAATTACAGACTGGGACACCCGGACACAAATCATGACCGGGACACAAGGAATATAAATGACGACCGGGACACAGGGACACAACTACAACGGGGACGCCGGGGGTACAGGTGGGATACATAAATGACGACCGGGATACAGGGATTGTTCGAATAGAAATTACAGACCGGGACACCGAGACACAAATGACGACCGGGACACCGGGACACAGAGAATATAAATGACGACCGGGACACTCAAAGAGAAATTACAAACTGGGACACCGGGACACAAATGACGACCGGGACACAGGGACTATAAAAGACAACCTGGACACAGGGACACATCATTAGAATAATGAGGTATAGATCTGAATACGAATTGTTTTACCCATGGACAATTATATGTTGCATGTTCAAGAGTCAGTAAACCTGACAATCTATTTATATGCACAGGCAATGGGACAGCGAAGAATGTTGTATATTCGCAAGTTTTACGTAGTTAAAAACATATATATATATATATATATATATATGTATATATATATACAAAATGCACAGACAATGGGACAGCGAAGAATGTTGTATATTCGCATGTTTTACGTAATTAAAAACATATATATATATATATATATATATATATATATATATATATATATATATATATATATATATATATATATATATATATATATATATATATATATATATATATATATATATATATATATATATATATATATATATATATATATATATATATATATATCACAGGTGGGACACAGGGACACAACTACAATGGCACGTAACTAATATGGCACGTAACGACTAGCGTGCGTGGGGGGGCTAGGGGGGCGCGAAGCGCCCCACCAACTAGGTGTTGGGGTGGCGTGAAGCGCCGCTCCAACAGCTAGTGAATGAATAAAAAGAAAATTAAATTTCGTCAATACCTCGCTCTTTACAGTAAAATTTTAATTTTACTGTAAAATCTTTAGGAATGACCCGCGAATCACAAAGGCCGTAGAATAAATAGTTGAAATTACTAAAAATACTTTAGCGTAAAGAGCAAGGTATTTTAGAGGAGACGAACCCCCTTATATACGTAATATTTTATGTTCGTTTTAAGTTTTAATGCTGTTCATTACTTCCAGTTGAAAAAATGTATTTATTTTCTCATTGTTTTTTTTAAATAATGCTAGAAAGATCTGATCCCCCTTCATGGAAATTATCTTCCCTCAGGATTAATTCCTACTTTGAAAAGAAACGTAACCCCCTTCCCCGACCCTACCCCACCCCAACGCGAAAAAGTGTCCCTGAAAGCGTCTGTACACTTCATAATAAACATTACTATCAATCAATCAATAATTTTATGGGCCCGTATAAAATGAAACGAAAGTGCCCAGTTGGAGTAAAGGAAAAAAAGAAGAGAGAAAAAAAAAGAAAGAATCAAAATATGACAAACAATACTAGATAAACGCACTGTAATATAGGTGGCTACGGTCTAGAGATGAAACAAATTCGGCACGTCGTTGGTCCACAGCTATAAATGGATCAGTATCACCATATAGCTGCGTAACTTTGCAGTTACGAGCCCAAAGAGGGAGACTTAGAAGATACTTTGCATACTTGTAATATAGATCACGGACTGTCCGCAAATCAGTCATGGTAAATAGCTTCCAAAAAGGAGCTAGGGCTAAGACATGAGGGATGGTGTAAGCGTTATAGAGTCTAGCCAAAACATTCTTACTGTAACGTGTTTTAGCATTAACTAGTAGTCCATAAGCTGTTCTAGCCTTCGTGCTGAAATGCCCAAGTAGCCCTGAACACGTACTTTTCAGGTCAGTACCAAGGGGTAGACCCAGATATGTCAAGGATGACGAAAGTTCGATATCATTATACTCCTCACTTAAACTTGCAAAATTCTTCTCTATTAAAGCCATGGTTTTACTCAAATTAAGAATATAGTCAGCATAATTCAAGAGCGATAGGTCCAAGCCACGAAAAATAAAGCTCGTATCAACTTTCTTCTGGGCATTGATAACATTGTTATTAAATAGCGGTGGTGAGGGTATAGCACCTTGTCGGATACCTTTATGTACGGGAATGGACCTGTCAATTAAATCAGAGTTTTTACCAAAAAGTGACTTCACCTTTACATTTAATCTCCGATAAATGTTTCGGAGGGTATCTATTACAGAACTGTTCATACCACGAATCAGAGCCGCTAGTAATAGGGTAGCAAATTATTTATATTCCGCAATAACATTATTATCGTTTTGTTATTTAGTTTAACTACAATGGCGATACAATAACTACAATGGCGCGTAACTAATATGGCGCGTAACGACTTACGCGCGTGGGGGGGGCTTGGGGAGGCGCGAAGCCCCCCCAAGGGGGGGTATATATATATATATATATATATATATATATATATATATATATATATATATATATATATATATATATATATATATATATATATATATATATATATATATATATATATATATATATATATATATATATATATATATATATATATATATATATATATATATATATATATATATATATATATATATATATATATATATATATATATACATATATATATATATATATATATATATATATATATATATATATATATATATATATATATATATATATATATATATATATATATATATATATATATATATATATATATATATATATATATATATATATATATATATATACTAGCTGTTGGGGTGGCGCTTCGCGCCACCTCAACACCTAGTTGGTGGGGGCGCTTCGCGCCCCCCCCCAAGCCCCCCCGCGCGCGTAAGTCGTTACGTGCCATATTAGTTACGCGCCATTGTAGTTGTGTCCCTATGTCCCACCTGTGAATATAGATATATATATATATATATATATATATATATATATATATATATATATATATATATATATATATATATATATATATATATATATATATATATATATATATATATATATAATATATATATATATGTTTTTAACTACGTAAAACTTGCGAATATACAACATTCTTTGCTGTCCCATTGTCTGTGCATATAAATATATTTTCAGGTTTACCGACTCTTGAACATGCAACATATAATGGTCCATGGGAAAACAATCCGTATTCAGATCTATACCTCATGATTCTAATGATTGCCCTTGAGCTTTGTTGATGGTGATTGCTAATCGACCATTCCCTGAGTCGCCATCGTCATTTATATATCCCCCTGTGCACCCCGGCGTCCCCTTTGTAGTTATTTCCCTGTGTCCCGGTCGTCATTTATATTCCCTGTGTCCCGGTCGTCATTTGTGTCCCGGTGTTCCAGTCTGTGATTTCTCTTTGAGTGTCCCGGGCGTCATTTATATTCCTTGTGTCCCAGTGTCCCGGTCGTCATTTATATCCCCCTGTGCCCCCCGGCGTCCCCATTGTAGTTGTGTCCCTGTGTCCCGGTCGTCATTTATATTCTCTGTGTCCCGGTCGTCATTTGTATCCCGGTGTCCCGGTCTTTATATACATTCGTTTTTTAGTTTTGTTTTTCTCCTTTATTTTTTTCCTTTTTTCTTTTTTTCTTTTTTAGTTTATTTAGATTTTTAGATTTTTTAGTTTTTTTATTAGTTTTTAGTTTTTTTGTAGTTTTTACCATTTTTTTAGTTTTTTTTTTTTTACTTATGTCCTGGTCGTCATTTATACTCCCTGTGTCCCGGTCGTCATTTGTGTCTCGGTGCTTTGTTGATTGCTAATTTATATTATATTTATATTTATATTTTTTATATTTATTAATATTTTTTTAGTTTTCTTTTTCTCTTATTTTTTAGTTTTTTCCTTTTTTTTAGTTTTTTCTTTTTTAGTTTTTAGTTTTTTTTTTGTTTTTTACCTTTTTTTAGTTTTTTTAGTTTTTATAGTTTTTTAGCTTCTTTAGTTTTTTTATTAGTTTTTAGTTTTTTTTTAGTTTTTGCCTTTTTTTAGTTTTTTCAGTTTTTTTTAGTTTTTAGTTTTTTACCTTTTTTTATTTTTTTTTAGTTTTTTAGCTTTTTTAGTTTTTTTTCTTTTTAGTTTTTTTTTGTAGTTTTTACCTTTTTTAGTTTTTTCTTCTTTTGTATTAGTGTGAAATAATTCAGACGTCATATGCGGACAAACACGACGTCATTCGACAGACAGACAGACAGACATAACCCACAAACAACTTATTTTTATATATATTTATTCATATTTTTTTAGTTTTCTTTTTCTCTTTTATTTTTCAGTTTTTTCCTTTTTTTTAGTTTTTTTCTTTTTTAGTTTTTAGTTTTTTTTAGTTTTTTACCTTTTTTTAGTTTTTTTTAGTTTTTTTAGTTTTTTAACTTTTTTAGTTTTTTTATTAGTTTTTATTTTTTTTGTAGTTTTTGCCTTTTTTTATTTTTTTCAGTTTTTTTTAGTTATTAGATTTTTACCTTTTTTTTAGTTTTTTTTAGTTTTTTAGCTTTTTTAGTTTTTTTTTTCTTTTTAGTTTTTTTTGTAGTTTTTACCTTTTTTAGTTTTTTTTCTTCTTTTTTATTAGTGTGAAATAATTCAGACGTCATATGCGGACAAACATGACGTCACCTGATCCACAGATCCACACACAGACAACTTATTTTTATATATATAGATATATATATATATATATATATATATATATATATATATATATATATATATATATATATATATATATATATATATATATATATATATATATATATATATATATATATATATATATATATATATATGTATATATATCTATTCACAGGTGGGACACAGGGACACAACTAAAATGGCGCGTAACTAATATGGCGCGTAACGACTTACGCACGTGGGGGGGCTAGGGGGGGCACGAAGCGCCCCACCAACTAGGTGTTGGGGTGGCGCGAAGCGCCACCCCAACAGCTAGTGAATTAATAAAAAGAAAATTAAATTTCGTCAATATCTCGCTCTTTACAGTAAAGTTTGAATTTATTCCCAAATCTTTAGGAATGACCCGCGAATCACAAAGGCCGTAGAATAAATAGTTGAAATTACTGAAAATACTTTAGCGTAAAGAACAAGGTATTGTAGAGGAGACGAACCCCCTTACATACATACTATTTTATGTTCCTTTTAAGTTTTAATGCTGTTCATTACTTCCAGTTAAAAAAATGTATTTATTTTTTCATTGTTTTTTTAAATAATGCTAGAAAGATCTGATCCCCCTTCATGGAAACTATCTTCCCTCAGGATGAATTCCTACTTTGAAAAGAAACGTAACCCCCTTCCCCGACCCTACCCCACCCCAACGCGAAAAAGTCTCCCTGAAAATGTCTGTACACTTCATAATAAACATTACTATCAATCAATCAATAATTTTATGGGCCCGTATAAAATGAAACGAAAGTGCCCAGATGGAGTAAAGGAAAAAAAAAGAAGAGAAAAAAAAAGAAAGAATCAAAATATGACAAATAATACTAAATAAACGCACTGTAATATAGGTGGCTACGGTCTAGAGATGAAACAAATTCGGCACGTCGTTGGTCCACAGCTATAAATGGATCAGTATCACCATATAGCTGCGTAACTTCGCGGTTACGAGCCCAAAGAGGGAGACTTAGAAGATACTTTGCATACTTGTAATATAGATCACGGACTGTCCGCAAATCAGTCATGGTAAATAGCTTCCAAAAAGGAGCTAGGGCTAAGACATGAGGGATGGTGTAAGCGTTATAGAGTCTAGCCAAAACATTCTTCCTGTAACGTGTTTTAGCATTAACTAGTAGTCCATAAGCTGTTCTAGCCTTCGTGCTGAAATGCCCAAGTAGCCCAGAACACGTACTTTTCAGGTCAGTACCAAGGGGTAGACCCAGATAAGTCAAGGATGACGAAAGTTCGATATCAGAATCACCCAAAGTGACTGTGGTACTATCAGAACCTGGTCGTTTAGAATTGAACTTAAAACATTCACTCTTACTCGGATTGAAATTTAGACCAATATCGTTATACTCCTCACTTAAACTTGCAAAATTCTTCTCTATTAAAGCCATGGTTCTACTCAAATTAAGAATATAGTCAGCATAATTCAAGAGCGATAGGTCCAAGCCACGAAAAATAAAGCTCGTATCAACTTTCTTCTGGGCATTGATAACATTGTTATTAAATAGCGGTGGTGAGGGTATAGCACCTTGTCGGATATACCCTTGTCGGATAGCACCTTTATGTACGGGAATGGACCTGTCAATTAAATCAGAGTTTTTACCAAAAAGTGACTTAACCTTTACATTTAATCTCTGATACATGTTTCGAAGAGTAGCTATTACAGAACTGTTCATACCACGAAGCAGAGCCGCTAGTAATAGGGTGGCAAATTAGTAATTTCAGTTGAATAACGAAATTCGTCCTTTCTCCTTTAATGTTACTTAAAAAGCTTGACTTGTTGTATATTCAATTCTTCTTTTCTTTTATATCCTTTATAGACGCTAAAATAACACGTTCCTTATTAAATTGTAATTTTCTGAAATATTTATATTCCGCAATAACATTATTATTGTTTTGTTATTTAGTTTTATTCGCACTTCCCTTTGCATTCTTTGTGATTTGTTGCTATTTCTTGTTCCAAGGCCTTTTCCTTAGCTGTTCCGAGTCATTTATGAGTCATTTGTCATCTTGTGTAATGTTACGCACGTCATACATACTAAATACTGATACCTCTTTCCTGTTTACAAACTGACTCACACATGCTAAAGTAATATGTCCCTTTATTCGATTGTAATAATGCTATGGCTTATAACCGCTCACGCACGCTAAACTACCTCGTCCCTTCATTCCATTGTATTTGTGCTTTGTCTACTAACCGTCTTTTTTGGTATGTAACATTTTGTTTGCAATTGAATTTGATTTTTACTGCTTACTTTTTCATGCCTGTTTCTTTAGCTGTTCATAACATATTGTCATCTTGTGTAAGTTTGCCCTGCGTCATAGGTACTAAAAACGTTACGACCACTGCTGGGAGGGAATGACATAATTTATGCTCTTTACATTTAAATAATTATCACGTCTCTCACAAGATTTTTTTTCAAAAAATAAGGCTCTAAATGAATTTTCTAAACTCTTGACTTATTTGAATCAGATTAGATCGTTTTCTCAGGCTATAAAATCTCAGGGTACTATTTTTCAAAAAGACAAAATACATACATAAATAAAAACACAGTTGTTCGATCCCACACAGACTCTATTGTCTGTTGAACTAATTGATTAAGCAAATCAATGAAATGAACTTTAATTGATTAAGAACTTTTAATTGATTAATTAAACTTTTAATTAATTAAGCAAATAAAATTCAAAAACAAGTACTGACAAAAATAGAAAGAAAAAAGAAAACAAAAGAAAGAGCAGACAAAAAGCGAAAAAAAGCAACACAACTAAAAAAAAAACAAGAAGAAGAAGAGGAAGTGACAGAAGGATACAGAGGTCATCCACAAAAGACAAAATTGACAACTGATATACAGTGTAAATGATGCCATATTTAAGAAACTCTTCCTTGGGCCGTCCTTTACTATAATAATAATAATAATAATAATAATTTATTCCAGAAAAAAGCCCGTGGGCCATAGGAAAATTACATAATACACAAACAACAAATTAACTACATTAAATTAAAACTATTTAAAGAAAACGCTCCCAATGCACCGCTGCAATCCTGACAAACCTTGCTATCCTTTTAATACTCAGGAAATTTGTATCTTTCATTCTATCTACCATCCATATCTCATTCAATTTTTCTTTACCATACATCTCACGCCTCCAATCATTCAATTCGACACATTCACACACAAAATGTATTAAACTTTCATCCTGAGATCCGCACATAGGAAAAGCAATAGATTCTACCTTCTCCCCTTTTCTCCCTTGACTTTCTTTTCTCCCCAATCAAAAATCCATTTCCCCTCCAATCCAAATAAGCCTTCAAATCCTCTCTACTTAACCCAACCTTCCAAAATACCTCCTCCCTTCAACTCCCCTTTATCTGTCTATACAATTTTAACGACCCTGAATGATCCAGACTTGCCCACCATATCTGTATTTCTTGATTCTTCAATCTCTCTTGTACCTTCCTTATTACTATTTCCTCCATAACCATAATCCCCTTTCCTTAATTCCACCATTTCCCTAATCCACACTTATCTAAGATATCCTTAATCTCCGCCGGCCACCCTGTTTTACTATTCTGTCTCAACGCCTCTAAGTATGCTGCCTTTGCTACCCAATGAATTTTTCGTTAAGAATAATGCACCAATGTTATCGATAGATTTGCTTAAACTGTGCTTACTGCTATTTGCTGACGACATCGTATTACTGGCTGAAACAAAGGAGAAACTGCAACAATTATTAGAGATTACGGAGGTTTATTTGGAAGAGAAGAAGTTAATCCTGAACATATCGAAGTCAGTGGTGATGGTATTTGGTCGTAAAGCCATGGAAAGTGAAGATGTGAATTTTTTCTTTAAAGGTGAAACTATACCAGTGAATAATGAATTTGTTTATCTTGGGGTAAAGTTTACTAGTAATGGGAAATTCAGAGGGCATCTAGATCTAGCGAATGTAAGAGGGAGGTATATTAGCGGTGAAATAGCGAGGAGTAGTCTTAGACGGGTGAGAGATATTAGAGTACATAAGAGGATTTGGACAAGTAAGATAGTACCGGCGATGCATTATGGAGCAGAGATCTGGGGCTATCGGAAAGGTCCAAAACTTGAGGTGGTTATGATGAGATATCATAAGAGGATGTTAGGACTATGGGATTCGTTTAGTAATTTGGTAGTCCAGGGGGATTTAGGGCTAGTATCGCTGCGATCTATGAGGCTAGTGACCATGGTGAGATATATGTTTTTCAGAATTAAGAAGCAATGTAATGCCTCCCCCCTCCTTTGTGAAAAGAAGAGAAGAAGATGGATGTAATTTATTGCAAGTACAAAAATCAAGAGCGTTACCAGCAAGATATCGGCCAACGGCTTCATCAACATTAGTAAAAGCTAAAAAAAATAAAAGCAGCAATAACAACTCAAATAGTTGCAGCGCTTCAAACAATAGTAACAACAAGTCCAACAGCAACATCTCAACCAACGGCATACATAACACAGTCAGTGACCCATCCAAAAATTGTGATGAACTAACATGTGACAGCAGCAACAGCAATAACAACTCGATAAGTAACAATAATTCAAAAAAGAGCAGCGACAACTCAAACAATAACAGTGATGACGTGTCTACAAGTTGGAACCCAACCAACAACACTAATAACCTTAGCCAACGGCCCGCTTTAAAATAATAGTAACTAGTAGTTGTTACTCAATAGTAGTAAAATAGTAGTAACTCAAAAAACAACACTTTATACATTAACAACAACCCAAATAATATGTTTTGATTTTGGCTCACCGCACATTCATAATTAAAACGAAATCTACATTTTTTTTTTTGCTAAATGGATTTCTCATAGCTTTGATCAGACGATTTTAATTAAAAAAAGGGATGGACGAGGAGGCCAAGTTGCCCCCCAATTTAAGGTTGCTTAAAAAGGCAACTAAATTTTTTGATTTTTTTACGAACGTTTTTGTTAGTAATAGACATGCGTTCCTTACAAATAAACTTACGTAACTAACTTCTATATTTGTGTATTTTTATTACGTGTATCAGGGGGTTCAACCCCTAGTCAATACCTTGTTCCTTACACTAAAGCTTGAATTTGGTCCCAAATCTTTAAAAATGACCCCTGTATCACAAAGGCCTTAGAATAAATAGTTGAAATTAATAAAATAATTTAGCGTAAAGAGCAAGGTATTGTGGAGGAGACGAACCCTCTTATATACGTAATATTTTGTGTTCTTTTTAAGTTCTAATGCTGTTCATTACATCTGGGACTGGGGGGAGGATTAAGTCATCCCCAAAGACATAGTTATTACGTTTTCGACTAAGTTGGACAGAATGGCTGTCTCAAAATTTTGATCCGGTGACTTTGGGAAAAAATGTGCGTGGAAGAGGGCTTAGGTACTCCACATTTTTTTTGGCCACTTAAAAATGGCACTAGAACTTTCAATTTCCGTCAGAATGAGTCATCCCGTGAAATAAGAGGACAACTGGGCCGATAACATCACCCCTGGGGAAAAAAAATGAAAAAAACAACAACAATGAAATACGCATCCGTGATCTATCTTCTGGCAGTAGGAGTCTCTTATACGTTGAATCTGATGGTGTGATTTTTGCTAATATTCTGTGACTTTTAGGGGGTTTTCCCCCTTTTTTCTAAAATAAGACAAATTTTCTTAGGCTCATAACTTTTGCTGGGTAAAACTAAACTTGATAAAACTTACATATTTAAAATCAGCATTACAATGCGATTCTTTTGATGTAACTATTGGTATCAAAATCCCATTTTTTTATAGTTTCGGGATTTGGGATAACAAACCCTAAGGCTTCTAAATGCCAGAGCACTGTTTGTGCTTCATTGAAAACGATTTGTAATTCAAGCAGTGTCTATATTATAGCATCAACAATAGCACAATAAAAAGAGAACGATATCTCAATAGTAATCAAGGTATACAAAAGAGAGTGGTGGTACTTGTCTGTCTTGCCCCCCCCCAAACCTTGAAATAGCACGATTTTAATTTGTATTTTATTAAAAACGATAAGCATGTTGAACGCTGTGGTATTTATTCATCTAAACTCTTATTATTTGAAAAAATAGAAAATATAACATCTAAAACATCAATATAACGTCTATATGACACATATAACATCCCTAGATATGTTGACTGATAAAAAAATAAATAAAAGACAACGGGGAACTAGATTAAATAACATTGGATGACAACTAATCACAAGTAAGCAGCTCAAATAATTGACAAAAAGATTCAACACAGTAATGGTAAAGCCAGAAAATTTTTCTCGCTTTTTCACGGGTATCGGTTTACTTCACAAAATATATTTGGCACTATTCCAGAGGAAAATGTCAATTTAAAGAACAAGCTCAGGTAATTAAGTGGAAAACAAATAATAGAATCAAGAGCCAACCTGGAGATACCATCAGTATCCATACTGAACTATATTTTAAACTTAATTGTAACCATACTTCGCGTCACAACAAAGTCGCTATTTATATTGGAGTAATCGCTGAAGTTAAGCATTTCAGCAAAATCTGCACTGCAATTGGATTAGGTTGGAAATTAAACCATAGAAAATCAGCCAATAGAAGTAAAAGTCCAAAATATATGAATAAAAAAAATAAAAAATAAATTCTCCACCTATTTATAAATTAAATTTACCCTTTAAAAACCAACCAGCAGATGCTTGAATGTACCAAGTGAATGGCAGCCCCAAGCTTTAAAACTACTAATTTTATACTTTTTTCAAATCTAATTTCCATTGTTTAAATCATATCCAGGAAATGTGAGGTGGGCTTTCATGTCCCTCAACCACGACTGTTTACAGATCAAACTAAATTTTGGAGCTATAATGCTTCCAAAATGATAAATGACCTTGAAACAATTAAATTTAAAAGGAAAATTTTTTTTTCAAACTGAAAGCAAGGAGCAACTTTAAATCTTGGAACAATTCAAACTATAACGTATTCGAGGGGCGTTGCTCTGTCCTCAATGCCTCGCTGTTTACGCTAAGATTTGCTTTTTTTCAATTATATAAGAATAACTCCTGAAACATAAGTGCCTTTTAATTAGAAAAATAAGCTTTTAAAAGTTCTAAAAATATTTAGTGTAAGGAGTGAGGTATTTCGGGGGTAAGGGGCAATCAACTGTTTGATTGGATAGTTTTTACTATCCAAGAAAATCGATGCAATTTATTGCAAGTACAAAAAAGCAGCAGTCTTACCAGCAAGATATCGGCCAACAGCTCCATCAACATTAGCAACAGTTCAAAAAATAAAAGCAGCAATAACAACTCAAACAGTAGCAGCGCTTAAACCAATAGCAACAACAAGTTTAACAGCAACAACTCAACCAGCGACATTAATAACGCAGTCAGTCACCCATCCAGCAATTTTGATAAATCAATATATGACAGCAGCAACAGCAATAGAAACGTGAAAGTAACATCAATTCCAAAAAGAGCAGCAACAACTCAAACAATAACAATGATGATGAATCTACAAATTAGAACCCAGCCAACAACACTAATAGTCTTGGCCTACGGCCCACCCTAAAATAGTACAATAAAAACACCTAATACAGTAACAACAGCCCAAATAACATCTCCGGCGGCAATATCTCAGTCTAGAGCCTCCGTACCTTAAGTAAAAACTAAAACCACAGCCCAAATATCTCTACCATCGATATAAGTATAATGGCTCACTCAATAACTACAGGAGACCGATAAATAAAAGCAGCATCAACTGAAAAGACAACAGCAACAACTGAATAAAAAAGAGTAAACAACTCAGCTATCAGCACAAGCAACTCAACCAACAACACTAACATAAGACTCTTGGCTTAATTAAGTCAAACTCAAGTCTAACTTAAGACTTTATGGCTTAACAGACAGCTCCAAATTTCCAATCCAATTTCCAAAATTCAGTAAACAAAATCCCCTGTAGTGGTTTGATCTTAGTTTGCCTTTTAGTCTAAAGCTGCTGTGAATAAAATAGTATTTACTTTGAAAAAACTTCAGTTTGCAAATGTTAGCAGCAACTGTAACAAGAATATACTAAATGGATAATGGTCCTTCAATCTACTGCTTCTCTTTTTCTCAGTCTTTTGCTTCAGTCTTCCTTGCTGCTTCTCAGTCTACTGCTTTTCTTCAAGTATTTATTCAAAGTCAAACTAAAATTTTTATCATATATTAAATTTACATTTCTCCTTTTAGCTTTTCTCTATTAAACTTTTCAGGATAATCGCCAGTAGGCTAAAAATAACGAATAACCCTGATGAAATGAAAATTCCTGACACACTTGGTGAAGGACCCATCAATTAACCGTTCTTAACCCCTACTCTTGATGAAATTAAGTCATAGTCGTTACACAAGCACTCATTGGTTAGCTGTGCCATAAGTATTTCTTAGGTATAGTATGAGTTTTGCCTATGACCAAAATCTAGAAGGATCAACTGGAGTTTTCTATATCCCAATAAGGGATGTTTAGATGATAAAAAAAAGTAAGTTGATACACAGGAGTTTGGATAGCACAACCTATGGCTTCTAAATGCAAGAGCGTCGTTTCTGCTTTATTGAAAACGATTTTGCAGTTCAAGCAGTGTGTTTTCATTTGCTATAACTTCAACAACAGCACAAAAATAAAAAGATGCTTCAAAATCGATCAAGGTTTACGAAAGAGAGTATTGCTGCTTGTCCCCTTGCTTTCCCTTCAAAACCTATAAATGGTACGAATGTCGTTTGTATTTTATTGAAAACGATAATTATGTTGAATACTATGGTGTTTATTCAACTAGACATCGACAAAACAATAATAAAAGTAAAAAAAAAATAAGCCAAGGCCTAGCCCAGGGGATGGGGGCTAGAGGGTTTTACCACTCTAGGCCCCACCAATGTATGTCTGACTTGTAAAAACGTGACAAAAATGGATGAAAACAAATTATGTATGCATTTTTTGAGGTTTTTCGGGTGAACACCTCCCCCCTGCCGAAAAAAATCCTTGAGTAAAACACCCCCGAAAATAAAAATCCTGAGTACGGCCCTGCACTAAACTAACCAAGATCATTTCAAATCTATTAATAAAAGTGGAGCGATTGTTTCACATGTAATGATATTCCTTACTGGAAGTCAAATCCATTTACAATACGCTAATATTATACAAGAAAAAAGTTCAAAGCATATTTTATTTTCAGTAAATTTAAATTTAAACTATGGCCTTTAGAAAGCTTAGGGGGCGCTTACCCTACTCCTATATGTGGTAATATCTGTTTCTTGTCAGGTTTTAGTTTTAAATGGTTCCAGTGTAGATATCTTTTATAATTTTGATTCAACACCTTTGCACTATGCAGAGAGAAAAAATTACATACAGGGGCGGATCCAAAGGGGGGGGGGGCTCCGTGGAATTTATTTTCTGGAAAAACCCATTTATCCAAATGGAAAGCTTCTCGCTCAGAAAAAACCATCAGAAACTCTTAGAAAATCTCCCCTCACGCAAAAATAAACAAAGAATTACACCCCTACGGGTGGAGAGTGAAATTTTTTCAGTAATACAGAGGGGAGGGGGCATGCCGTCCCACTAGTAATGTTTATTTGTCCTTTTAATTATCCTGGACAAAAGAGTTATCTCAAAAGTTTTATCAGATGACTGTGGGAAAAAGGGGACGTGGGAAGGGGCTAGTTGCACTCCAATCTCTTAGGTAACTGAAAAAGAGCACTTGAACTTTAATTTTTGTTTGAATGAGCCCTTCTCGATCTTCTAGAATTACTGGTTCGATACAGTAATCCTTTGGGAAAACGAAAAAATAAAAAAAGCATCTCTTGAAAGGCGTTGATGTCAAACTTGAATTTAAAGGTAATTGTTTTCACTTTTTTCTCGACTGTCTTATAGCATGAGTGATTCCTGTTCTTGGAAGACATCGCATATCCTTCCTGAAGAGGGTTTATGTGACGCTAAAAATATTTTAGCACTAAGGGGTAAGCTAGTATTCCACAGAGCCCGTATTGGAGGCCTATTATATACATATCTCAGAATTAAAGAGCTATGGAATGCCCCTTCCCCTGCTTAGAAAGAAAAGAAGAAAGTGTGGCTGAAAATGTATTACAAGTAAAAAGAGCAACATCCCTACCAACAAAAGGTTAGCCAACAGCTACCTGAATATTAGTAATAGCTCAAAACCAAAGTAGTAGTAACAACTCAAACTGTAGCGGCCGCTTCAAACAATAGTAACAACAAGTCTAACAGCAACAACTCAATCAACGACATTAATAGCACAATCAGTGGGCCATCCAACAATTGTGATAAATCATCATATGACAGCAGCAACAGCAAAAGTAACAGCAATTCTAAAAAGAGCTGCAAAAACTCAAATAATAATACCGATAAAGACTCTACCAAGAAGAACCCAACCAACAATACTAAAAATGTTAGCCAACGACCCACCCAAAAATAGTATTAACTAAAAAAAGAAAAAAATAGAAACCGCAGCTATTACAGTAACAATTCAATTAACATCTCCAACGATAATTTCTCAGAAAGTGACACCAGTACCTTAAGCAGAAACTAAAACAGCAGCACAAAGAACTCTACTAACAATATAAGTAACCCCGCTAACGGCTCACGCAACAGACACAGCAGACCGACATTTAACCGCAACACCGACTTAAACGACAATAGCAACAGTTGAATAACAAATAGTAACAACTCAGCAATCAGCACTAGCAACTCAACCAACAATGCTAACGTAAGACTCGACTGACAGTGGCTTAACAAACCACAACAAATTTCCGATCAACACCATAGTGTAAAAAGTTCTTGATAGCAGTTTGAACTTAGGTTACCTTTTACTAAAAAAAAATGTTATGAATAAAACAGTGTTTACTTTGAAAAAGCTCCAATTTTCAAAGTTTAGCAACAACTGTAAAAAGATGGTTAATAGTCCTCTATCTACTGCTTCTTTTCTTCTCAGTCTACTACTGCCTCAGTCTTATTCTGCTGCTTCTCAGTCTACTACTTCTCACCAAACATAAACTTAAAGTTAAATTAAAATTTTTATCATTCACTCAATTCAAAATTACCCTTCTTAGCCTTTCTCTATTCAACTTTTCAGGATGATTGCTAGTAGGCTAAGAATAATCCTCACCTAGGCCTATTGAAAATAAAATGTTGCAAAATGGAGAGTTGAAAAAAGAGCAGATATTGGAATTGCCTTGTGTTGATTTTTGACTGCTTATGATATAAAAGACCCGGAATACCATTTGTGATCCAATAAGAGTGAAAGGCTGTCGGTGGAACTTCACAACAACAATTTATCCCAAGTCCTTTTCGTGTCCACCCACACTTATACGATATATTTTATTCTGACTAAAAATCTAAAAGTTATAAAGGACAAACAATTGAATAAATCAAAATTTCTGATACACATGGCAAAGGAGCAATTAATTAGCCGTTTTGACGCCCGCTCTTGCTGAAATTCGGTCAAAGTCGTTACATCTGCACTCATTGGTTGGCTAAGCATTTCCTTTGCACAGTATGAATTCTGCCAATGACAGCAATCTACAAAGAAAAAAAGTAAAGTGTTTTTGTATTCCAATAAGAGATGCTAAGATGACGCAAAAAGTTAGCTATTAAACAGGAGTTGGGATAACAAACCCTAAGGCTTCTAAATGCCAGAGTACTGTTTGTGCTTCATTGAAAACGATTTGTAATTCAAGCAGTGTCTTTTTATTTGTTATAGCATCAACAATAGCACAATAAAAAGAGAACGATATCTCAATAGTAATCAAGGTATACAAAAGAGAGTGGTGGTACTTGTCGGGCTTGCCTCCTCCTCAAAATATCTAAGTGGCACGATTGTCATTTGTATTTTATTAAAAACGATAAGCATGTTGAACGCTGTGGTATTTATTCATCTAAACACAAAGAGGAACCATAATTTAAGAAAAAAAGCAATTCAAGCTTATTTCAAAATTATTAATGAAAGTTGACCGATTATTTAACGTGTAATAAAATCAATTCCTGGAAGTCTAATCTATTTATGATGCATTAATATCATAAAAGAAAAAAGTTAAAAAGAAAAAGAAAAACTTTCTTCTGGGCATCGATAACACTGTTATTAAATAGCGGTGGCGAGGTTATAGCACCTTGTCGAATACCTTTACGTACGGGAATGGCCCCGTCAATTAAATCAGAGTTTTTACCAGAAAGTGACTTAACCTTTACATTTTATCTCCGATACATGTTTCGGAGGGTAACTATTACAGAACTGTTCATACCACGAAGCGGAGCCGCTAGTAATAGATTGGAAAATTAGTAAATTCAGTTGAATAAAAGAAAAACAATTATGAAGAACTAATCAACAACAAATTGATTCAAACATAAGAAAAAAATTCTGAAGATATATTACAAATTCTACATACATTACAATCCTTGCAACAGGCGGGAAAGGAACCTAGATCCCTTTATCGGGAGCTGTGATCTCATCCACTGCGCTATTACAAGGTATCTCATATATTGATTTATATGTGAATATGTTAATATTCACATACTTTTAATAAAAAAATTGTAAAGGCTGATGTATACTTGATTTAAGTTATGTAGCAATGTAAGCAAATATGTATCTTTAAGAAATAGGAGTTGTTATATATATTCTCCAAAATCCAGAGAAAGGAAATAACTTGTCTTTGTCTCATAATATTGTTTTTATCATTAATTTTTGTTAAACTTTATAGCATAATATAATAGTTGACAATACTAAATCAGCATCATCGAGTGATTCCTTCACAGTTAAAAACCTGCTTAAAAAATTATTTTTTAACTTTTTGGACACTATAATAATAATAATAGTAATTTATTTTTAACCCACATCATAACAAATTATGGCACTTGTGGAGTAACAAAAAGAAAAGAAAAAAAAATGAGATACACCACAAGTAAAATACACTACAAATAGAAAAAACATTATGCTACATTGAGATTAACCGAACAGACGGACCAAAGGATGATGAGGCGATAAATGATAAAAAGCTGATTCCGACAACCTTCCATACATGAGGGCCAACTTTGCACTTATATCAGGGACATCAAACTTACGGATTATCTTCCTATTGCTATACCAAGGGGGGAGATAAAGTAAAAATTTACAATATCTGAAATAAAAAATCCGAATCTGATTAATATCTTTTTTCTTTAGAAGGGGATAAAGGCCAGAAAGGTAAAGGACAGAATGATCACAAAATGTAGCATATAGTCTACCGAGTGCACGTCTATTATACTTTCCTCGATTAGCAACTATCTTAGAATAGCCCGTTTGAATTTTCTTTTGAACATCACGAACAGTGCACTGCCGTAGGCAAGAAATTGAATTCGTAACAATAATACCCAACCACCGAAAGGTGGAAACAAAGGGTATTGAAAAGCCGCGACAAGCTAAGGGAGCATTAGAGGAAGTCGGACCATTAAAAACTAGAAATTCACATTTCTCAACATTAAGAGAAAGACCAATATTAGAAAATAGACGTGAAACTTTTTAGACCATAAACGAGAGACCTTGCTTATTTTTACACAAAAGTAAAAGGTCATCTGCATAAGCAAGATAAGAAACATCTGAGAGTCCAATAAATTAATTTGATCTAATTTCATCTAAAATACCAGAAATGCACTTCACTCTTTACTATGTTAGTGCAACTATGACGCATGCCTTAAAACAATGGACTTATTATTGCGTTTCCCTAAATATGAAATATGTAGAACTCATTAAGGTCAAATTAAAGATCAGAAGTTATGAGTCTGAGAAAACTTGCCAAATTTTAGTGAAATTATCATAAGGACCCACAACTACCTTTACTTTTGAACCAATAGCCATTCCGATCATATAACCTGCTATCGCTTCATTACTAAAGGCGAAAAACGAACTTTGCATTTTTGCCCCTGTGCGTCAACGCCCCGCTCTTTACGCTAAAGTTCGTTTTTTGTCACAATTCTACTTTTTAAAATAATAAAAATACTTTAGCGTAAAAAGTGAGGCGTTGAGGAGGGTACAACCCCTTTCATATACGGAATAATTTTTGTCCGTTTTAAATTTTAATGTGGCTCCTTACTTGCACTTAAAATATATGCTTAATACGTAAAATACGTTTTTGAATTAAGACATGTTTTGATTTTGGCTTACCGCACATCTATATATATATAAATAAGCTGTCTGTGTGTGTGTGTGTGTCGAGTGACATCATGTATGTGTGTTGACTGACGTCAGGTTTGTCGACTGACGTCATTATAAGGATTGAGCTGTATGCGTCATGAAGTTGTCTGTCGACTGACGTCATGTTTGTCAACTAATGAAATTACATACCGGGACACCTGGACACAAATGACGACCGGGACACAAGGAATATAAATGACGACCGGGAACCTCAAAGAGAAATTACAGACTGGGACACCCGGACAAAAATCACGACCGGGACACAGGGAATATAAATGACGACCGGGACGAAGGGACACAACTACAACGGGGACGCCGGGGGCACAGGCGGGATACATAAATGACGACCGGGACACAGGGATTGTTCGAATAGAAATTACAGACTGGGACACCGTGACACAAATGACGACCGGGACACCGGGACACAGGGAATATAAATGACGACCGGGACACAGGGACACATCATTAGAATAATGAGGTATAGATATGAATACGGATTGTTTTTCCCATGGACAATTATATGTTGCATGTTCAAGAGTCAGTAAACCTGACAATCTATTTATTCAGATCCGTATTCAGATCTATACCTCATGATTCTAATGATTGCCTCGAGCTTTGTTGATGATGATTGCTAATCGACCATTCCCTGTGTCGCCGTCGTCATTTATATATCCCCCTGTGCCCCCCAGCGTCCCCTTTGTAGTTATGTCCCCGTGTCCCGGTCGTCATTTATATTCCCTGTGTCCCGGTCGTAATTTGTGTCCCGGTGTCCCAGTCTGTGATTTCTCTTTGAGTGTCCCAGGTGTCATTTATATTCCTTGTGTCCCGGTTTCCCGGTCGTCATTTATATCCCCCTGTGCCCCCCGGCGTCCCCGTTGTAGTTGTGTCCCTGTGTCCCGGTCGTCATTTATATTCCCTGTGTCCCGGTCCTCATTTGTGTACCGGTGTCCCGGTCTGTATATACATTCGTTTTTTTAGTTTTGTTTTTCTCCTTTATTTTTCCTTTTTTTCCTTTTTTCTTTTTTTCTTTTTTAGTTTTTTTAGTTTTTTAGCTTTTTTAGTTTTTTTATTAGTTTTTAATTTTTTTTCTTTTTAGTTTTTTTGTAGTCTTTACCTTTTTTTAGTTTTTTTAGTTTTTTTTTTACTTATGTCCTGGTCGTCATTTATACTCCTTGTGTCCCGGTCGTCATTTGTGTCCCGGTGCTTTGTTGATGGTGATTGCTAATCGAACATTCCTTTTGTCCCGGTCGCTTTCTCTTTGAGCGTCGTCATTTATATTCCCTATGTTCCGGTGTCCCAGTCGTAATTTGTGTCCCGATGTCCCGGTCTGTAATTTCGTCAGTTGAAAACATGACGTCAGTCGACACACAAACATGACGTCACCCGACAGACAGACCCACACACACACAGACAACTTATTTTTATATATAGATATATATATATCTATCTCTATTCACAGGTGGGACACAGGGACACAACTACAATGGCGTGTAACTAATATGGCGCGTAACGACTTACGTGCGCGGGGGGGCTTGGGGGGCGCGAAGCGCCCCCCCCCCCCCAACTAGGTGTTGGGGTGGCGCGAAGCGCCACCCCAACAGCTAGTATATATATATATATATATATTATATATATATATAGTTTGGGAACCTGGTCCCCAGACCAAGAGAAACCTCATCTAAAATAATTAGTTTGTAGGATTCTTCCTTTACGAGAACAATTTTTTTTAATCTCGATAAGGTCAATACTAATATCTTTAAACCTTTGTCCCAAGAAAATCCAATGCAGAGGAAAAAGTACAAAACGTAATATTGGCTCCTCAAAAAGAACATTTTCGTTTTTAACAACTCGAAGGCCGAACACTGTAAGTTTGTGGGCCAAGGGGACCATGGTCTAAGAGAAAACAACAGGGCACAGGTTCCCTAAATAAAAGTCTGAAAAATATGCTGTTTGACACGCGTGTCTGAAATTCATTGGACGAAAGAGGAACTAAAAAGAGCAGAATAAAGTAATATAATGATTTGAACTTAAAATGAATACTCACATCAAACATAAAGAAGAAAGATTCTGCTATGAAAGGGTACCAAACCAAACAAAATTAAAATGAATAATCATATCGAGGTTACCAGACAGGAATTACCAAAAACAATATACCGCCCCCCTAAACTCTTTAAAGGCCAGAATGTCGTTTGTGTTTCAATAAAAACAATGTATATTTTAAACAGTTTCTTTATTAACAGATAACTTAAACAGTTAATGCTAAAGGATCTAAAATTTCTGAGATTTCCAGGAATTATTTGTAGTATATTTTAAACAATCTGTCTAGTTTATTTATTTTAACAGATGGCGTCTTACCACTGATCATGTTTGCGCATCATTGTCGTACTTCATTATTCCAACTTTGTAATGTTTCAATGCCTATGCTGACTGAAATATCTAATATATGCATTGCAAGATTCATCGTTTTATTATTTAGTTTCAAGTCATAGGGTTGCAAATCAGTAATTTCAGTAGAATTGAGAAATTTTGTTGTCTATTCAATTCCTCCTTTCTTTTTATTTTTTACAGACGCTAAAGTAACATGTTCCTAATTCAATTGTAATTTTCTGAAAAATCTAAATTCCGCAATAATATAATTATCGTGTTATCCCTATATTATCACATCCCTAGATATGTTGACTGATTAAAAAATTAATAAAAAAGATAAATAAAAGACAACGGGAGAACTAAATAAAATAACATTGGATTACAACAATCACGAGTAAGCAGCTCAAATAGTTGACAAAAAGATTCAATATAGTGATGGGTCTATGATATATGACAAAATTTCATTCATATAACATATGTAATGACACATATAACATCCATAAATATTTTGACTGATAAAAAAAATGAATACAAAAACTAAATAAAAGACAATGGGAGAAATATATTAAATAATATTGGATGATAACTAATCACAAGTAGGCTAAGCAACTCAAATAATTGACAAAAAGATTCAACACAGTAATGGATCTATACGCATTGCAAAGATAAGAAAATTTATTTCGCTTTACCACGGGTATCGGTTTACTTCAAGAAAAATATTTGGCACTATTCCAGAGGAAAATGTCAATTTAAACAACAAGCTCAGTTAAGTTGAAAATCCATGCTAAGATCAAGAGCCACCTGGAGATACCATCAGTACCCATACTGAACTACATTTTAAACTTAATTGTAACCATACTTTACGTCACAACAAAGTCGCTATTTATATGGGACTAATCGCTAAGTTAAGCATTTCAACAGAATCTGCACTACGATTGGATTAAGTTAGAAATTAAACCATAGAAAATCAGCTAATAGAGGAAAAAGTCCAAAATATATCAAGGAAAAAAAAAATCCTCCAACTATTCATTAATCAAATTTATCCTTAAAAAAATCAACCACCAGACGCTTGAATGTGCCAAGTGAATGCCAGGCCCGAGTTTAAAAATTACTAATTTAAACTTTTTTCAAACCTAATTTCTATTTTTTAAATCATATCCAGGAAATGTGAGGTGGGCTGTCATGTCCCTCAACTACGGTTGTTTACAGATCAAACTAAATTTTTGGAGATGTTGCGCTTCCAAAATGATAAATGTCCTTCAAACAATTAAATTTAAAAAAAGGAACAATTTTTTTCAACTGAAAGCAGGGAGCAACATTAAATTGTAAAACGAAAAGAAACTGTGACGTTTTCGAGGGGCATTGCTCCGTCCTCAGTGCCTCGCTCTTTACTCTAAAGTTTACTTTTTGCTCAAATTCTATAAGAATAACTCCTGAAACAGAAGTGCCTTTTAATTAGGACAATAAGCTTTTTCAAGAGTTCGAAATTTTTTTAGCGTAATAAGTGATGTATTGAGGGGGAGGGGGCAATGAACTGTTTGATTGGATAAAAAACAAGTTTCCTCAACTAAAAGTAAGGAGAAATATTAAAGCTTAAAACGAACGGAAATTTTTCCATATATGAGACGTGTCCCCTCCTAAATACCTCACTCTTCAATGTCAGTTTTTTTTACTATTTAAAAAAAAAATTCTCATTCTTTTCATCAGGGGTCGTTCTTAAAGAATTAGAACAAAAAGTCAAAATTTGGCGTAAATAGGGGTAAAAAAAGGAGGGGATAACCCCACGAAAGTTTTTCTATGGAAAGTTTCTGAAGCTGAGAATCCCCCTCCCCTGTTTAGTTTTATGTGGGAGGGGGACTAGTTGTACCCTAATCTTTTTGGTTGCTTAAAAAAAGCACTAGCTCTTTTAAATTCCGTTAACGTGAGCCCCCTCCCGAGCTTCTAGGATCACTGGTTCGATACGATAAACCCTGGAAAAAAAATACCCATTGGAAGTGGCTGATGTCAATCTTGGATTTTAAGCTGATAGTTTTCACTTTTTTCAATAGGGTCTTATTGAATAAAAAATTCTTGTTCTTGGAGGGCACCGCACTTCCTCTCTCAAGAGGGTCTTATGTGACGCTAAAAATATTCCAGCAAGAAGGGATAAGCCGGTATCCCTCATAGCCCGTACTGGATGCCTACTCTATATGTTTTTCAGAATTAAGGAGCAACATAATGCATCCCCCCCGCTTTGTGAAAAGAAGAGAAGAAAATAGATGCAATTTATTGCAAGTACAAATAAGCAACAGCCTTACCAGCAAGATATCGGCCAACAGCTCCATCAACATTAGTAACAGCTCAAAAGATAAAAGGAGCAATAACGATTCAAACAGTAACAGCGCTTCAAACAATAGTAGCAACAAGTCCAACAGGAACATCTCAATCAACGGCATATATAACACAGTCAGTGACCCATCCAACAATTGTGATGAATCAATGACAGCAGCAACAGCAATAGCAACTCGAAAAGTATAAATAATTCAAAAAAAAGCAGCGATAACTCAAACAATAACAGTGATGACGAATCTATAAGTTAGAACCCAACCAACAACACTAATAATCTTAACCAACGGCCCGCCCTAAAATAATAGTAACTAGTAGTAGTATCTCAATAGTAGTAAAATAGTACTAACTCTAAAAAACAACACTTCATACAGTAACAATAACCCAAATAATATGTTTTGATTTTGGCTTATCGCACATGCATAATTAAAACGAAATTTACAAGTTTTTTTTTTGCTAAATGGCTTTCTCATAGCTTTGATGAAACGATTTAAAAAAAAGGGGTGGACGAGGAGGCCTAGTTGCCCCCCAATTTTAGGTTGCTGAAAAAGGCAACTAGATTTTTTGATTTTTTTACGAACGTTTTTGTTAGTAATAGACATGCGTTCCTTACAAATTAACTTATGTAACTAACTTCTATATGTGTGTATTTTTATTATGTGTATCAGGGGGTTCAACCCCTAGTCAATACCTTGTTCTTTACACTAAAGCTTGAATTTGGTCCCGAATCTTTAAAAATGACCCCTGTATCACAAAGGCCTTAGAATAAATAGTTGAAATTAATAAAATAATTTAGCGTAAAGAGCAAGGTATGGTGGAGGAGACAAACCCTCTTATATACGTAATATTTTATGTTCGTATTAAGTTCTAATGCTGTTCATTACATCTGGGACTAGGGGGGGGGGAGGATTAAGTCATCCCGAAGACATAGTTATTACGTTTTCGACTAAGTTGAACAGAATGGCTGTCTCAAAATTTTGATTCGGTGACTTTTGGAAAAAATGTGCGTCAAAGGGGGCTTAGGTGCTCACAATTTTTTTTGGCCACTTAAAAATGGCACTAGAACTTTCAATTTCCGTCAGAATGAATCATCCCGTGACATACTGGGCCGATAACATCACCCCTGGGGAAAAAAAAGAAAAAAAAATAATAATGAAAAACGCATCCGTGATCTATCTTCTGGCAGTAGGAGTCTCTGATACGTTGAATTTGATGGTGTGATTTTCGCTAATATTCTGTGACTTTTAGGGAGTGACTTTTAGGGATATTTTAGAAAAACCCCTATTTTCTAAAATAAGACAAATTTTCTCAGGCTCATAGCTTTTGATGGGTAAAACTAAACATGATAAAACTTACATATTTAAAATCAGCATTAAAATTCTATTCTTTTGATGTAACTATTGGTATCAAAATTCCGTTTTTTAGAGTTTCGGTTACTATTGAGCCGGGCCGCCGTTCGTTAGCAGTTCGTTACCACGAGCTTTTGACTCAATACATTTGCTCGCATTGGCTGGTTGTGCAATGAGCATTTCCTTTGCACAATATGAATTCTGCCAATGACCGCAATCTGGGAAGAAAAAAGTTGAGTGTTTTTGTCTTCCAATAAGAGATGTTAACACGACAGAAACAGGGAGCTGATAAATAGGTGTTGGGAAAACAAACCCTATGGCTTCGAAATGCCAGAGCGTTGTTCGTGCTTCATTGAAAACGATTTGTAATTCAAGCAGTGTCTTTTTATTTGATATAGCATCAACAATAGCACAATAAAAAGAGAACGATATGTCAATAGTAATCAAGGTATACAAAGGAGAGTCATGATACTTGTCGGGCTTGCCTCCCCCCCAAAACCTCTAAATGGCACGATTTTCATTTGTATTTTATTAAAAACGATAAGCATGTTGAACGCTGTGATATTTATTCATCTAAACACAAAGAAGAACAATAATGTAAGAAAAAAAGCCAACCAAGCTTATTTCAAAATTATTAATGTAAATTGACCGATTATTTAACGCGTAATAATATCAATTTCTGGGAGTTTAATCTATTTAAGGTGCATTAATATTATAAAAGAAAAAAGTTTTAAACACATTTTGTTTTCAGTAAAGTTTAAATGACCTTCTGGTCCTTAGAGGGCTTTGGGACTGCTTTCCCTACGCTTATGTTTGTAGTAATTTCTGTGTCTTGTCAGTTTTTAGTTTCAAATAGTATTTGTGCATATGTCTTAGATTATTTTGATTGAATGTCTTCATATTAAGCAGCGAGGGAAAAACATATCAGTGACAAGGTATTCTTTAAAAAAGAAACAAACCCCAACTTGAAGGATTATAGCAAAAGGGGTAGATTAAAGGGAAGGAGAGACTTTGGCCCTCTAAAATTTTCTGGCACCCTCGTTTGTACATTTCTCTCGTTTTTGTTCATTTTTTTTAACGTACTTGTCAATTTGGTCAGCTATTTGCACTCTTTTCACACCTCCCCTCTAGGATTTTGCTCTAGATTTCCCTTTGTGTTACAAGAATACTTTTTAATCACTCTAAAATCTAACAGGAATTGCTACATCAGCTTTAGCCTTACCCCTCTCTTCCCTCGAGCACCTTTTCTACCATCGCTCTCCCGACATCTAATAGGCGGCTGTCAATTTCACCCAAATTTTCCTATCTTTTTGGCTGTAAAGAATACATTTTATTTATCATATCCCACTATGACAAAAATATAAAACTTAAAGATAGTAAATAATATACCGTTTCCTCTTTTGGGTAAAATAAAACAAAATAGAAAATGAAGTGATGTAATTTATAAAAGACACTTAAAAAGGGCACTAGAACTTTCAATTTCCGTCAGAATGAGTCATCCCGCGACATTCTAGGACGACTCAGTCGATACGATCACCCCCTGGGGAAAAAAACAAACAAAAAAAAAAAAATAAACACGCATCCGTGATCTGTCTTAAGGCAAAAAGTGGGAAATTCCCACATTTTTGTACATAGGAGCTTGAAACTTCTACAATAAGGTTCTCTTATACGCTGAATCTGATTTTGTGATTTTCATTAAGATGGTATGACTTTTGGGGGGTGTTTCTTCATATTTTCTAAAATGAGGCAAATTTTCTCATGCTCAACTTTTAATGGGTGCAACTGATCTTGATGAAACTTATATATTTAAAATCAGCATTAAAAGGCAATTCTTTTGATGTAACTATTGGTATCAAAATTCTATTTTTTACAGTTTTGATTACTATTTAGCCGGGTCGCCCCTTACTACAGTTCGTTACCACGAACTGTTTGATTCAAGTCCAAAAAATTCAAGGGTTTTTTCCTGTATATGATATAGGACAAAATTTTATTATTTAAAAAAATTGCGAATATAACATCTAAAACATCAATGTAACGTCTATATGACACATATAACATCCATAGATATGTTGACTGATAAAAAAAATAAATAGAAAAATAAATAAAAGACAACGAGGAACTAGATTAAATAACATTGGATGACAACTAATCACAAGTAAGCAGCTCAAATAATTGACAAAAAGATTCAACACAGTAATGGTAAAGCCAGAAAATTTTTCTCGCTTTATCAAGGGTATCGGTTTACTTGACAAAAAATATTTGGCATTATTCTAGAGGAAAAAGGTTAATTTAAAGAACAAGCTCAGGTAATTAATTGGAAAATAAATAATAGAATCAAGAGCCACCCTGGAGATACCATCAGTATCCATACTGAACTATATTTTAAACTGAATTGTAACCATACTTTGCGTCAAAACAAAGTCGCTATTTATATTGGACTAATCGCTGAAGTTAAGCATTTCAGCAAAATCAGCACTACGATTGGATTAGGTTAGAAATTAAACCATAGAAAATCAGCCAATAGAGGAAAAAGTCCAAAATATATGAAGAAAAAAAATAAAATTATCCACCTATTTATAAATTAAATTTACCCTATAAAAAATCAACCAGCAGATGCTTGAATGTGCCAAGTGAATGGCAGCCCCAAGCTATAAGACTACTAATTTTATACTTTTTTCAAATCTAATTTCTATTTTTTAAATAATATCCAGGAAATGTGAGATAGGCTTTCATGTCCCTCAACCACGACTGTTTACAGATCAAACTGAATTTTGGAGCTATAATGCTTCCAAAATAATAAATGACCTTGAAACAATTAAATTTAAAAGGAACAGGTTTTTTCAACTGAAAGCAATGAGCAACACTAAATCTTAAAACGAATTCAAACTATTACGTATTCGAGGTGCGTTGCTCTGTCCTCAATGCCTCGCTGTTTACGCTAAGGTTTGCTTTTTGTTCCAATTATATAAGAATAACTCCTGAAACATAAGTGCCTTTTAATTTTAAAAATAAGCTTTTAAAAGTTCCAAAAATATTTAGTGTAAGGAGTGAGGTATTTAGGGGGAATGGGGAATGAACTGTTTGATTGGATAGTTTTTACTTTTTTTAAGAGGATCTTATGTGATGCTAAAAATATTTCAGAAAGAAATGGTAAACTGGTATCCCTCAGAGCCCGTATTGGATACCTACTCTGCATATTTCTCAAAATTAAGGAGCAATGTAATGCCTCCTCCCCTCCTTTGTGAAAAGAAGAGAAGAAAATAGATACAATTTATTTCAAGTATAAAAAGGCAGCAGCCTTACCAGCAAGATATCGGCCAACAGCTCCATCAACATTAGTAACAGCTGCAAGAATATAAGCAGCAATAACAACTCAAACAGTAGCAGCGCTTCAAACAATAGCAACAACAAGTTTAACAGCAACAACTCAACCAACGACATTAATAACGCAGTCAATGACCCATCCAACAATTGTGATAAATCAATACATGACAGCAGCAACAGCAATAGCAACTTGAAAGTAACATCAATTCCAAAAAGAGCAGCAACAACTCAAACAATAACAATGATGATGAATCTACAAATTAGAACCCAGCCAACAAAACTAGTAGTCCTAGCCAACGGCCCACCTTAAAATAGTACAATAAAAACACCTAATACAGTAGCAACAACCCAAATAACATCTCCGGCGGCAATATCTCAGACTAGAGCCTCCGTACCTTAAGTAAAAACTAAAACCACAGCCCAAACATCTCTACCATCGATATAAGTAACCCAGCTAATGGCTCACTCAATAACTACAGCAGATCGATAAAAGCAGCATCAACTCAAAAGACAACAGCAACAGCTGAATAAAGAAGAGTAAACAACTCAGCTATCAGCACAAGCAACTCAACCAACAACACTAAGATAAGACTCATGGCTTAATTAAGTCTAACTTAAGTCTAACTTAAGACTTTATGGCTTAACAGACAGTTCCAAATTTCCAATCCAATTTCCAAAATTCAGTAAACAAAATCCCTAGTAGTGGTTTGATCTTAGTTTGCCTTTTAGTCTAAAGCTGCTGTGAATAAAATAGTATTTACTTTGAAAAAACTTCAGTTTACAAATGTTAGTAGCAACTGTAACAAGAATATACTAAATGGTTAATGGCCCTTCAATCTACTGCTTCTCTTTTTCTCAGACTTTTGCTTCAGTCTTCCTTTTACTGCTTCTCAGTCTACTGCTTTTCTTCAAGTATTTATTCAAAGTCAAACTAAAATTTTTATCATCTATTAAATTTGACATTTCCCCTTTTAGGTTTTCCCTATTAAACTTTTCAGGATAATCGCCAGTAGGCTAAGAATAGCGAATAACCCTGATGAAATGAAAATCCCTGACACACTTGGCGAAGGACCAATCAATTAACCGATCTTAACCCCTGCTCTTGATGAAATTAAGTCATAGTCGTTACACATGCACTCATTGGTTGGCTGTGCCATAAGTATTTCTTAGGTATAGTATGAGTTCTGCCTAAAACCAAAATCTGGAATGATCAACTGGAGTTTTCTGTATCCCGATATGGGATGTTTAGATGATGAAAAAAGTAAGTTGATACACAAGAGTTTGGGTAACACAACCTATGGCTTCTAAATGCAAGAGCGTCGTTTCTGCTTTATTGAAAACAATTTTGAAGTTCAAGCAGTGTGTTTTCATTTGCTATAACTTCAACAACAGCAAAAAAATAAAAAGATGCTTCAAAATCGATCAAGGTTTACGAAAGAGAGTGTTGCTGCTTGTCCCCTTGCTTTCCCTTCAAAACCTATAAATGGTACGAATGTCGTTTGTATTTTATTGAAAACGATAATTATGCTGAATACTATGGTGTTTATTCATCTAGACATCGACAAAACAATAATAAAAGTAAAAACAAACTAAGCCAAGGCCTAGCCCAGGGGATGGGGGCTAGAGGGTTTTACCCCCCCCCCCTCAATGTATGTCTGACTTGTAAAAACGTAACAAAAATGGATGAAAACAAATTATGTATGCACTTTTTGAGGTTTTTCGTGTTAACACCTCCCCCCTCCCAAAAAAATCCTTGAGTAAAACACCACCGAAAATAAAAATCCTGAGTACGGCCCTGCACTAAGCTAACCAAGATCATTTCAATCAATAAAAGTGGAACGATTGTTTCACATGTAACGATATTCCTTACTGGAAGTCAAATCCATTTACGATACGCTAATATTATACAAGAAAAAAGTTCAAAGCATATTTTATTTTCAGTAAATTTAAATTGACCCCATGGTCTTTAGAAGGCTTAAGGGGCGCTTACCCTACTCCTATATGTGGTAATATCAGTTTCTTGTCAGGCTTTAGTTTTAAATGGTTCCAGTCTAGATGTCTTTTATAATTTTGATTCAACACCTTTGCACTATGCAGATAGGAAAAATAACATACAGGGGCGGATCCAAAGGGGGGGGGGGAGCCTCCGTGGAATTTGTTTTCTGGAAAGACCCTTTTATCCAAATGGAAAGTTCGTCGCTCAGAAAATTTCCTCAGAAACTCTTAGAAAATCTCCCCGCACGCAAAAAAAAAGAATTTCATTTCACCCCCCATCCTACGGGCGGGGGGTGAAATTTTTCCAGTAATACAGGGGGGGGGGGCATGCCGTCCCACTAGTCATGTTTATTTGTCATTTTGATTATCCTGGACAAAAGATTTATCTCAAAAGTTTTATCATGTGACTGTGGGAAAAAGGGGACGTGGGAAGGGGCTAGTTGCACTCCAATCTCTTAGGTAACTGAAAAAGAGCACTTGAACTTTAATTTCTGTTCGAATGAGCCCCTCTCGATATTTTAGAATTACTGGTTTGATACAGTAACCCTTGGGGAAAACGAACAAATAAAAAAAAACATCTCTTGAAAGGCGTTGATGTCAAACTTGAATTTAAAGGTAATTGTTTTCACTTTTTTCTCGACGGTCTTATAGCATGGGTGATTCCTGTTCTTGGAAGACACCGCATATCCTTCCTGAAGAGGGTTTATGTAACGCTAAAAATATTCTAGCAATAAGGGGTAAGCAAGTATTCCACAGAGCCCGTAATGGAGGCCTATTATATACGTTTCTCAGAATTAAAGAGCTATGGAATGCCCCTTCCCCTGCTTAGAAAGAAAAGAAGAAAGTGCGTCTGAAAATGTATTACAAGTAAAAAAAGAAACATTCCTACCAAAAAAAGGTCAGCCAACAGCTACCTGAATATTAGTAACAGCCCAAACCAAAGCATTAGTAACAACTCAAACTGTAGCGGCCGCTTCAAACAATAGTAACAACAAGTCTAATAGCAACCACTCAATCAACGACATTAATAGCAAAGTCAGTGGCCCATCCAACAATTTTGATAAATCATCATATGACAGCAGCAACAGCAAAAGTAACAGCAATTCTAAAAAGAGCTACAAAAACTCAAACAATAATACCGATAAAGACTCTACCAAGAAGAACCCAACCAGCAGCACTAAAAATCTTAGCCAACGGCCCACCCAAAAATAGTATTAACTAAAAAAAAAAAAAAATAGAAACAGCAGCTATTACAGTAACAATTCAAATAACATCTCCAACGATAATTTCTCAGAAAGTGACACCAGTACCTTAAGCAGAAACTAAAACAGCAGCACAAAGAACTCTACTAACAATATAAGTAGCCCCGCTAACGGCTCACGCAACAAACACAGCAGACCGACATTTATCGGCAGCACCGACTTAAACGACAATAGCAACAGTTGAATAACAAATAGTAACAACTCAGCTATCAGAACTAGCAACTCAACCAACAATGCTAACGTAAGACTCGACTTACGAACTAAAACAGCAGCACAAAGAACTCTATTAACAATATAAGTAACCCCGCTAACGGCTCACGCAACAGACACAGCAGACCGACATTTAACCGCAGCACTGACTTAAACGACAATAGCAACAGTTGAATAACAAATAGTAGCAGCTCAGCTATCAGCACTAGCAACTCAACCAACAATGCTAACGTAAGACTCGACTGACAGTGACTTAACAAACCAACAGCAAATTTCCGATCAACACCATAGTGTAAAAAGTTCTTGATAGCAGTTTGAACTTAGGTTGCCTTTTACTAAAAAAAAAAATGTTATGAATAAAACAGTGTTTACTTTGAAAAAACTCCAATTTTCAAAGTTTAGCAACAACTGTAAGAGGAATACACTAGATGGTTAATAGTCCTCTATCTACGGCTTCTCTTCTTCTCAGTCTACTGCTGCCTCAGTCTTATTCTACTGCTTCTCAGTCTACTACTTCTCACCAAATATAAACTTAAAGTTAAATTAAAATTTTTATCATTCACTCAATTCAAAATTACCCTTCCTCTATTCAACTTTTCAGGATGATTGCTAGTAGGCTAAGAATAATCCTCACCTAGGCCTATTGAAAATAAAATGTTGCAAAATGGAGAGTTGAAAAAAGAGCAGATATTGGAATTTCCTTATGTTGATTTTTGACTGCTTATTGACTGACTATGATATAAAAGACCCGGAATACCATCAGTGATCCAATAAGAGTGAAAGGCTGTCGGTGGAACTTCACAACAACAATTTATCCCAAGTCCTTTGCGTGTCCACCCACACTTATACAATATATTTTATTCTGACTCAAAATCTAAAAGTTATAAAGGACAAACAATTGAATAAATCAAAATTATGATACACATGGCAAAGGAGCAATTAATTAGCCGTATTTGACGCCCGCTCTTGCTGAAATTAGGTCAAAGTCGTTACATCTGCACTCATTGGTTGGCTAAGCATTTCCTTTGCACAGTATGAATTCTGCCAATGACCGCAATCTACAAAGAAAAAAAGTAAAGTGTTTTTGTATTCCAATAAGAGATGCTAAGATGACGCAAAAAGTGAGCTGATGAACAGGAGTTGGGATAACAAACCCTGAGGCTTCGAAATGCCAGAGCACTGTTTGTGCTTCATTGAAAACGATTTGTAATTCAAGCAGTGTCTTTTTATTTGTTATAGCATCAACAATAGCACAATAAAAAGAGAACGATATCTCAATAGTAATCATGGTATACAAAGGAGAGTTGTGGTACTTGTCGGGCTTGCCTCCTCCTCAAAATATCTAAGTGGCACGATTGTCATTTGTATTTTATTAAAAACGATAAGCATGTTGAACGCTGTGGTATTTATTCATCTAAACACAAAGAGGAACCATAATATAAGAAAAAAGCAAACCAAGCTTATTTCAAAATTATTAATGAAAGTTGACCGATTATTTAACGTGTAATAATATCAATTCCTGGAAGTCTAATCTATTTATGATGCATTAATATCATAAAAGAAAAAAGTTAAAAAGAAAAATTTTCTTCTGGGTATCGATAACACTGTTATTAAATAGCGGTGGTGAGGGTATAGCACCTTGTCGGATACCTTCCGCAGATAACGTTTGACTCTTTCTCTCAATTCTTCTTTTTAAAACAGTAAAAAACTTTAGCGTAAAGAGCGGGGCGTTGATGAGGAAGCAGCCTCTTTAATATACGAAGTAATTTCTGGTCGTTTTAAGTTTTAATGTCGCTCCTTACTTTCAGTTAAAAAAACTTGTTTTTTTTTATTTAATTTCTGGACGTTTTTGAATCAATGCATGTTTTGATTTTGGCTCTCCGCAGAGGAATAATTAAAACAAAATTTGCATTTTTTTTTTTTGGCTAAATGGCTTTCTCATAATTTTGATCGTATGATTTTGAGAAAAAAAGAGCGGGGGAGGAAGCCTAGTTGCCCTCCAATTTTTTGGTTAATTAAAAAGGCAACTAGAATTTTTAATTTTTTACGAATATTTTTATTAGTAAAAGATTTACGTAACTTATAAATTAGCTTACATAAAGAACTTTTGTATTCTCATATTTTTATTACATATATGAGGGGGTTCGCCCCCTTGTCAGATCCTCGCTCTTTACACTAAAGCTTAAATTTTGTCCCAATTCATTAAGAATGACCCCAGAATCACAAAAGCCGTAGAATAAATAGTTGAAATTGCTAAAAATACTTTAGCGTAAAGAGTGAGGTATTAGGAGGAGGTGAGCCCCTCAAATGGGTAATAATTTCTTTTTGTTTTAAGTTTTAATGCTGCTCTTTACTTCCAGCTGAAAGAACTTTTTCATATTTATTTTTTCATTGTTTTTTTTTTTAAATAATGCTAGTAAATCCTGCGCTCCCTTCATGGAAATTTTCTTCCCCCATGACAAACTGTCGATGGAAAGTTCCCCCAGCATATCCCCCTCTTCTCAACCACTCCCCCAACCAAAAAAATCCTCCTGAAAACGCCTGTACACTTCCCAATAACCATTACTATATGTAAGCACTGGTCAAAGTTTGTAACTTGTTGCCCCTCCCACGGGGACTGTGGGGGAGTAAGTCGTCCCTAAAGACATAGTTATAAGGTTTTTCGACTAGGCTGAATAAAATGGCTATCTCAGAATTTTTATCTAATGACTTTGGTAAAATAATTAGCGTGGGAGGGGGCCTAGGTGCCCTCCAATATTTTTGGTCACTTAAGAAGGACACTAGAACTTTTCATTTCCGTTAGAATGAGCCCTCTTGCAACATTCTAGGACAACTGGGTCGATACGATCACCCCTGGGAAAAAGAAAAAAAACAAAACAAAAAAACAAATAAACACGCATCCGTGATCTGCCTTCTGGCAAAAAATACAAAATTCCACATTTTTGTAGATAGGAGCTTGAAACTTCTACAGTAGGGTTCTCTGATACGCTGAATCCGATGGTGTGATTTTCGTCAAGATCCTATGACTTCTAGGGGGTGTTTCCCCCTATTTTCTAAAATAACGCAAATTTTCTCAGGCTCGTAACTTTTGATGGGTAAGACTAAACTTGATGAAACTTACATATTTAAAATCAACATTAAAATGCGATTCTTTTGATGTATGTATTAGTATCAAAATTCTATTTTTTAGAGTTTTGGTTACTATTGAGCCGGGTCGCTCCTTACTACAGTTCGTTACCACGAACTGTTTGATTCAGCTCAGAAAAAGCAGAGGGATTTTTCCTGTATATGATATATGACACAATTTCATTATTTAGAAAAATGGCAAATATAAAATCTAAAACATCAATATAACGTCTATATGACACATATAACATCCATAGATATGTTGATTGATTAATAAAACGAATAAAGAAAATAAATAAAAGATAATGGGAGAACTAGATTGTCGGTTCTGCTTTATTGAAAACGATTTGTAATTAAAGCTGTGTGTTTTCATTTATTTTAACATCAACAACAGCACAATAAAAATATAAAAATATTTCAAAATTAATCAAGGTTTATGAAAAAGAGTGGTGCTGCTTGTCCCCTTGCTTTCCCTTCAAAATCCATAAATAGCACGAGTGTCATTTGCAATTTATAGAAAACGATAATTATGCTGAATACTATGGTATTTATTCATCCAATCATCTAAGAGGATTTAACTCCCCTCCCCCGCAAATTTTTGTCTGACTCGTAAAAAACGTAAGAAAATGGATAAAAAAAATTACTTATGCGTTTTTTGAGGTTTGTTGTGTAAACACCTCCCCACTCCCAAAAAATCCTTGAGTAAAACACCCCCAAAAATAAAAATCCTGAGCACTGCCCTGAACTAAACTAACCAAGCTTATTTCAAAATTATTAATGTAGGTTGACCGATTATTTAACGTGTAATGCCATTCCTTACTGGAAGTCTATTGCATTTATGATGCATGAATATTATAAAAGAAAAAAGTTTAAACACATTTTGTTTTCAGTTAAGTTCAAATGACCTTCTGGTCCTTAAGAAGCTTTGGGATCGCTTGCCCTTCGCCTATGTTTGAATTAAGTTCTGTGTCTTGTCAGTTTTTAGTGTCAAATAGTGTTTGTGCAGATGTCTTAGATTATTTTGATTGAACGTCTTAATATTAAGAAGCGAGGAATTAACATATCAGTGACTAGGTATTCTTCAAAAAAGAAACAAACCCCAACTTGAAGGATTATAGCAACAGGGGTAGATCCAAAGGGAAGAAGAGACTACGATCCCCAAAATTTTCTGGCACCCTCATTTGTTTGTTTCTCTCTGTTTTGTTCATTGTTTTTAACGGACTTGTCAATTTGGTCAGTTATTGACACCCTTATCACACGTCCTTAGGATTTGGCTCTAGATTCGCTTTTGTGTATCAAGGATACTTTTTATTCAATCTAAAATCTAACAGGAATTGCTGAATTAGCTTTAGCCTTACCCCTTTCTTCCCTCGAGCATCTCTTCTACCATCGCTTTTCCAACATGTAATAGACGGCTGTCAATTTCGCCTGAATTTTCCCTTTTTTTTGCTCTAAAGAATACATTTTATTTATTATCTTTTTACAAACAAAGCATATACAAAGCCTTATATACTGCAAATGCCTTGGGGTGTTTGCTATATATACTGCAAATACAATATTGTATTTATACTGCAAATACAATACATATATACTGCAAATGCAACATACAATGTCCATGGGAAATACAATCTGTATTAAGATCTATACCGTATTTTTCTAATAATTGCCCTTGAGCTTTGTCGATGGTAATTGCAAATGTTAGTCGAATTGGGAATTGCTACCTTTTAAATTGAAAAAGCAGATCCGTTGGAATCATAGGAATGCGAGGAATAAGAGCAACCTCACCCTCAAAAGGCTCTGTCAAGATTTTTGCCACTATTACGTTTTCCATTGTTGTTTTTTACGGCAAGTCGCGTGTCATTCCAAAGATTTGGTGGGTTAATATTTCGCAAAGGTATTGTTGGTATGCCTTTTTTAGTTGTAGCACGTGTGGTGGAAACCCTGGGAGTTCCAGGGAATTTAAAAATTCAGATGGATAATAAGCCGCTTCAGTTGGTTCCAGAACTGTGTCGATTGACTTGTAAACTACTTCCTGGTCTCGAATCTTGGTCAAAATAATATTGTTTATTTCGAGGACGTCTTTATTCTTGGCTGCCAATATCGCTCGTTCACTGAGCCATTTATGATTTTTATAATTGTTTAGAATGTTCGGAAATACCTTTTTAACCAATTCATTTTTGGACGTCACTAAATTACAGAATTCAGCAGGCAGTTGTATACGTCCTGAAATTGAGTCTACTGGGAGCTTTCCGTTTCCAATTGCCAGCAATTGATCTGAAAATAATTCACCAGAGTCATCGTTTTGCAATCGGACACGTGTATTTATAGTTAATTTTAATGTCTTTACGTGTGCCCATAAATTAGAATTTTTCAGGCAAACATTCATTTCGTCTGCAAGGGTTGATATAGGTATTATAGGCAATGTTTGCCTGAAATCTCCCGCAAGCAATATTAATGTGCTGCCAAAGGGTTTCGAATTTTTTTCGTAATTTTCGTAAGGATTGCTCCAGAGCCTCGAGCGATTTTTTGTGTGCCATTGTGCACTCATCCCAAATAATAAATTTGCATTGCTGCAATACTTTACCCATCCCAGATGATTTGGAAATATTGCACGTGTGAGTTTCTGTAGAATGCAAATTCAGAGGCAATTTCAAAATGGAATGAACAGTTCCTCCACAAGGGAGCAATTTTGCGGCTTTTCCGGGCGATGCAATTGCCAACGCTATGTCATTTTTTGATCGAATTGATGCCAGAATCATTTTTATCACAAACGTTTTACCTGTACCTCCTGGCGCATCCAAAAAGAATATTTCTACAACGTTGTTATCTACAAAATGCAGTATCTTATCATAAATGTCTTTTGTTCAGATGTTAACTTAGAAATATTATTTTGTAAATGCGACAGTAGATCACTCGTGTTGTAACTTTGTTCAAGATCAAATTCTACACATGCCGAAACAACAGCGTTATGATTAGGTGAAGGCATCCCCAAATCCTGAAGAGGTTTGTTTGCCCTACAAACGCACAAATCTTCAATAGTAACTAAATTGTAGTTGTAAATTTCTGATGTAAAATCAAAGGTCATATCTGACGTCTCTAACCGTTTTCGATGGAGTATATCCTCGGTCATTTTCGATTTATATTTGTCCCATAACTCTGTAGGAGCTAAAGGAGAGCAAGTTGATAGTATGATTCCAAACAATGCACGAATTTGACTTGGAGTTGACGATTCGCACGCGACATTGATGCATTTATCCCAGTGCTGGTCATTTTCCAATAAATTCAGAGGTTGGCATGCACTATGGCAAGTATCATGTATAGTACCGTTTACAGTTCTCAAATACTCACAGGACGTCGGACCGGGTACATTTACAAAAAGCAGGCGGAGAAAGAAGCAGTCATTTTGATTTGGGTGAGTGGTGTAGAATCTTCCTATCGTGGTATCTTTGAAGATGGTAGGTTGGCCGTCGACTGACTTACCCTGTTTTCAACGTTCAAATGATTTCATTTTAGCATTCCACGTGTAATACGAAGGCACTTCAGTATACAGCTGTTTTTTTTTTGCAAAAGAATAATTTTAACATAACGAAAAGGAAGCAGTTAACGTTATATTTGGTGGATCCAGGGTTCTTTGTTGCACGTTGAATTCCAAAAAATAAACACGTTGTCCATTATGTAAATGTACCGCTACTTGAAAAACAGCTGGACTTCGTTCATGTATCGGAAATGAAAGGATTCGCCAAACAGCTTCATTACTGCTTATGTATCTTCCAGCCTGATATTGTACGATTTCATCGATATCACTGATTTCGGACTGCAAGCCAAAAACTTCCATGTCGCTGCCTTTGTTGACGTATTTACATATGTATTTGATTGCCTTTACAGAGTTGCAGTATTCAACACTTATGTGTGCATTAAATGTTTTTGATAATAAAGGTGAATATGGAACAACCCGCTGGCTATCTACTTCGATGGTGGTACCGTTATGCTTCTTTATTATTGCTGTTTTACCGCCATCTTCAGTAGATCTTCTTCTATATTGTGGGTAGCCATCATTGCTAGTAATTGTGTTGGGTACTAAAAGTCGAGGATATTGCTTTGTGCACCTTCCTTTGGCCATGCATGGTGATTTTTTATTCAGTGCACCGCTAGGTCCATGTATCATATTTTTTTTTACCACAATATCATATAAGCCCTTATTGACATTTTTATCAGGCATTTCAGTGGAAATCACATCGTCAATGTCATTAGAAGTAATTTTATCATGTAGCCAGATTAATATATTTGCGTTTGGCAATCCTCGTTTTTGCCATTCCACTGAGTACATCCAGCATCGTAATGACCCAAACACATCAAGTTTTACTATGTAGTTTATCAGTGATTTCAACTTTTGCCGGAAGACACGGGCTGTAATGTCATGTCTATGAACCACCGATTGTCTTTGAAGTTAAAGCTGCTATATCTCGTCCCAAGATTGATTACATTTAAATGTAATAAATAACTTCGGACGACCATAGAGACAAACATACGCAATAGCATCTTGAGCATATTCATACATATGACGGGGACAGCCAGCATATGACGGAGGTAAAATCGTTAATCTTCCAACGTTAGTGGTATTACCGTCATTTACAACTGCATCTCGCAAATGAATGTATTTTTCAGTACGGAGCTTGGTCTGATTCAGACGGATAAATAGCTAATGTTCTGATTTAATCTTTGCATACATATCAACGATGTGTTGGTGAAACAATTGACGGCATTTTAAAATATATTTTTCTTCATTGTGACGATTCATTAGTCTATAGGAATAATAATTCATTGCGCTGCATTTCTTATCTGTTTGTTTGTTATTGGATGGATCTATCATATTGTTATTAAAGTGATAGCCGTCGGCTCCGTCCCAAAAAATGATAGGATATTGTAGGGCATCGTAGCATCGATGATTTTCAGCAATTCTTACCAACTGAGCGTTTCGCTTATGAAGAATAATATCTCGAGGCAAAAACTGATCACCAACCATAACGATTACCACTTCGTCGATAGTTGGAGCATTGTATCTACGCACATGTTCACCAGTAGGCGTTTTGTCAGCGGAAATAACAATTTTATGCGTATCAGTAGGCACCAGATTGATTGCTGTTCTAAACAGGCGCACTAAATCATTTCTTTCGTGGAAAAGATGTTGCAATTGGGTAACGATAGTCCTTTCAACGTCGGTAGAAATTTCATGCATTCAATTCAGAATTGGTATCACTGATGAAGTACAGTTGTAAAAATTTATGATTCTCACCTGAGAATGGTAGAAGGGACCCTGCTCTATGATAAATTTGCCCTTTTACTTTGCAGTAGGCATAAATTGATCTTGATTTTTGGTTTGGGCACCAAACGAAGTCATTTCGAAACTTGAGTTATATTTTCTGATGTTCGATAAGAAACGCTTAGATTCTGACTTAGTTTCAGTAAGCAAAGTCTTCAATGGCTCTGGTGGTGCAGCCACTTCAGAAAGTTTAACTTTTCCTGAGGCGCAACACATTCCCATTGTTTCACCATTAAATTTCAAGGCCTTGCAATAGGGGTTGATTTTAGACATAGTCCCGATTTGAACACATCTACTCAAAATATAATCATCGACTGGGCTGTACCTGATATGACAGGCGATAATTTTCAGGTTGCTCTTTTGATTCCTCGGCAAGCTTTCTTTTGACATTATCTCTTTTAGCCTACATCCTGTTTTCACGTTATTTTTGTGATTCCTCGGCTCGCTTTCTTTTGGCATTATCTTTTTGAGCCTCGAGCTTCTTTTGATTCCTCGGCACGCTTTCTTTTGGCACTATCTCTTTGAGCCGCGAGCCTGTTTTCACGTTGTTCTTGTGATTATTCGGCACAATTTTTTTCGGTAATTTCTCTTTGAGACGTAAGCCTATTTTCACGTTGTACTTGTGATTCCTCGGCACGCTTTCTTTTCTTACTTTCTCTTTTAGCCGCAAGCCTTTTGGCATTAACTCTTTGAGCAGCTTCCTCGGCTGTTTCCTCTGCCATTGTAGGATTTATACTAAAATTTCTCGAACGATTTGATTCCTCGGCTGTTTCTTCTGCCATTGTAGGATTTATACTAAATATCCTCTTTAATCGCAACCCTTATATACTCATAATGACGTCATATAAAAACTTACAAAATACGTACATGATGTCATGATGTTCAATCCTTATAATGATATCAGTCGTCAAACATACATACAACTCATTTATATATATATGTATATATATATATATATATATATATATATATATATATATATATATATATATATATATATATATATAGATATTATCTTTGAATCGCCCCCTTATATACTTATAATGACGTCATATACAAGGCCTTATATACTTACAATGACGTCAACTTATAATGAAGTCATGTAAAAACATAAGAAAAACGTTCATGACGTCACAATGCTCAATCCTTATAATGACGTCAGTCGTCCAACATAAAAAAATACATACAACTTTTTTATGTATATATATATATCTTCTATATATATAAAAATAAGTTGTCTGTCTGTCTGTGGATCAGGTGACGTCATGTTTCTGTGTCGGCTGACGTCATGAAGTTAGTTGTCGTCATTTTTGCTATGACGGTGACGTCATTAAAGATATTTAAGACATATATGTTCACGTAGAAATCTATTAATGTTTAAGTTTAAAATGACTGATGAACTTACAATGGCAAAAGCCGATGAAGAAGCTCAAAGAGTCTATGCCAAAAAACTTGCTGCTGATAGAGAAAGGCAGAAAAGAAAGCATGCCGAGGAATCAAAAGAACAGCAAGGAAACAGGCTTGAGGCTAAAGAACGCAAAACCGCGCAGTTAGATGAAGATCCACCTGGACAGGGAGAGTCAAAACATATCAAAACTGAAAATGATAGCGATGATGATTGGGTTTGGGATTTTGACTCGGATAAGGTCATCAATGCCTACCAGATTTGAGTTAAAAAAAACAAAGGTTCGGCGATATGTAAGCTGAAAAATAAAGAAGAAAACTGAACAAAGAAAAAATGTAAAAAACTAAAAAATACTAAAAAGAAAAAACACTCAAAGAGAAATTACAGACCGGGACACAAATGACGACCGGGACAGAGGGAATATAAATAACGACCGGGACACTCAAAGAGAAATTACAGACTGGGATACCGGGACACAAATGACGACCGGGACACAGAGAATATAAATGACGACCAGGACACAGGTATTTAAGAATATCGTTCTAAGACAAATTTTTAATTGTAAGAAGACCGTTGAAAGAGAAATTTCTAATTGTAAAATGACTGAAGAACCTACAATGGCAAAGGTACCACCATCCAAGTAGATAACCAGTGGGTTGTTCCTTATTCCCCATTAGTGCGAAACGTCAACCCCAAGTCAAATTCGCGCATTGTTTGGCATCATTTTAACAACTTGCTCTCCATCAGCTCCTACAGAGTTATGGGAAAAATATAAGTCAAAAATGTCCGAAGATATACCCCATCGAAAACAGTTAGAGACGTCAGATATGACTTTTGATTTTACATCAGAAATTTATAACTACACTTTAGTTATTATAGAAGATTTGTGCGTACGTATGGCAAACAAACCTCTTCAGGATTTGGGAATGCCTTCACCTAACCGTATCGCTGCTGTTTCGACATGTGTAGAATTGGATCGTGAAAAAAGTTACAGTACGAATGATCTATTGTCGTATGTACAAAATAACATTTCCAAGTTAACGTCGGAACAAAAAGACATTTATGATACGATAGACTCAATTTCAGGACGTATACAACTACCTGCTGATTTCTGTAGTTTAGTGACGTCCAAAAATTAATTGATTGAAAAAGTATTTCCGAATATTCTAAAAAATTTTAAAAATAATAAATGGCTAAGTGAAAGAGCGATTCTCGCACCCAAAAATATAAACGTCCACAAAATCAACAATATTGTTTTGACCAAGATTCGAGACCAGGCAGTCCTTTACAAGTCAGTCGACACAGTTTTGGAACCAAATGAAGCGGTTAATTATCCATCTGAATTTTTAAATTCCATAGATCTTTCAGGGTTTCCACCACACGTGCTACAACTAAAAATAGGCGTACCAATAATACTTTTAAGAAATATCAGCCCACCAAAGCTTTGCAATGGCACGCGACTTGCCGTAAAAAAAAACAATGGAAAACCTAATAGAGGCCACAATCTTGACAGGGCCTTTTGAGGGTGAGGCTGTTCTTATTCCTCGCATTCCCATGATTCCAACGGATCTGCCTTTTCAATTTAAAAGATTGCAATTCCCAATTCGATTAGCATTTGCAATCACCATTAACAAAGCTCAAGGTCAATCATTAGAAAAATGTGGTATAGATCTTAATACTGATTGTTTTTCCCATGGGCAATTGTGCGTTGCATGTTCGAGGGTCGGTAAACCTGACAATCTATTTATATGCAGCGGCAATTGGGCAGCGAAAAATGTTGTATATTCGCAAGTTTTACGCAGTTAATTTGTATTGTATCTACCTATCTATCTATCTATATAAAAACGAGTTGTGTGTATGCATGTTTTTTTGTTTGTAAAAAGAGCGTTTGCATATGACGTCATTATTAGTACATACGGCTTTGTATATGCACAGACAATGGGAAAGCCAAGAATGTTGTATATTCGCAATTTTTACGTAGTTTAACTCCTGCAGACGAAATGAATGCTTGCCTGAAAAATTCTAATTTATGGGCACACGTAAAAATATTAAAATTAACTACAAATATGCGTGTCCGATTGCAAAACGATTACTCTGGTCAAACATTTTCAGATCAATTGCTGGCAATTGGAAACGGAAAGCTCCCAGTAGTGGGAAAGCCAAAAATGTTGTATATTCGCAATTTTTACGTAGTTTGAAACACATATATAAATCTATCTATATTCACAGGTGGGACACAGGGACACAACTACAATGGCGCGTAACTAATATGGCGCGTAACGACTTACGCGCGCGGGGGGGCTTGGGGGGGCGCGAAGCGCCCCACCAACTAGGTGTTGAGGTGGCGCGAAGCACCACCCCAACAGCTAGTATATATATATATATATATAAATAATATATATATATATATATATATATATATATATATATATATATATATATATATATATATATATATACATATATATATATATATATATATATATATATATATATATATATATATATATATATATACTAGCTGTTGGTGTTGGGGTAAAACTTGCGAATATACAACATTCTTCGCTGTCCCATTGTCTGTACATAAAAATAGATTGTCAGGTTTACCGACTCTTGAACTTGCAACATATAATTGTCCATGGGAAAAACAATCTGTATTCAGATCTATACCTCATTATTCTAATGATTGCCCTTGAGCTTTGTTGATTGTGATTGCTAATCAAACATTCCATGTGTCCCCATCGTCATTTATATCTATCTACTAGCTGTTGGGGTGGCACTTCGTGCCACCCCAACACCTGGTTGGTGGGGCGTTTCGCATCCCCCAAGCCCCCCCGCACGCGTAAGCCGTTACGCGCCATATTAGTTACGTGCCATTGTAGTTGTGTCCCTGTGTCCCACCTTTGAATATAGATAGATTTATATATGTGTTTCAAACTACGTAAAACTTGCGAATATACAACATTCTTGGCTTTCCCATTGTCTGTGCATATACAAAGCCTTATGTACTAATAATGACGTCATATGCAAACGCTCTTTTTACAAACAAACAAACATGCATACACACAACTCGTTTTTATATAGATAGATAGATACAATACAAATTAACTGCGTAAAACTTGCGAATATACAACATTCTTCGCTGTCAAATTGTCGCTGCATATAAATAGATTATCAGGTTTACCGACCTTCGAACATGCAACGTACAATTGTCCATGGGAAAAACAATCAGTATTAAGATCTATACAACATTTTTCTAATGATTGACCTCGAGCTTTGTTAATGGTGATTGCAAATGCTAATCGAATTGAGAATTGCAATCTTTTAAATTGAAAAGGCAGATCCGTTGGAATCATGGGAATGCGAGGAATAAGAATAGCCTCGCCCTCAAAAGGCCCTGTCAAGATTGTGGCCTCTATTAGGTTTTCCATTGTTTTTTTTACGGCAAGTCGCGTGCCTTTGCAAAGCTTTGGTGGGTTGATATTTCTTAAAAGTATTATTGGTACGCCTATTTTTAGTTGTAGCACGTGTGATGGAAACCCTGAAAGATCCACGGAATTTAAAAATTCAGATGGATAATTAACCGCTTCATTTGGTTCCAAAACTGTGTTTACTGACTTGTAAAGTACTGCTTGGTCTCGAATCTTGGTCAAAACAATATTGCTGATTTCGTGGACGTCTATATTTTTGGGTGCAAGAATCGCACTTTCACTTAGCCATTTATTATTTTTATAATTGTTTAGAATATTCGGAAATACTTTTTCAATCAATTCATTTTTGGACGTCACTAAATTACAGAAATCAGCAGGTAGTTGTATACGTCCTGAAATTGAGTCTACTGGGAGCTTTCCGTTTCCAATTGCCAGCAATTGATCTGAAAATGTTTGACCAGAGTCATCGTTTTGCAATCGGACACGCATATTTGTAGTTAATTTTAATGTTTTTACGTGTGCCCATAAATTAGAACTTTTCAGGCAAGCATTCATTTCGTGTGCAGGGGTTGATCTCGGTCTTATAGGTAATGTTTGCCTGAAATCTCCCACAAGCAATATTAATGTGCTGCCAAAGGGTTTCGACTTCCCTCTCAAATCTTTCAAGCATTGATCCAGAGCCTCGAGCGATTTCTAGTGTGCCATTGTACACTCATCCCAAATAATAAGTTTGCATTGCTGCAATACTTTACCCAACCCAGATGATTTGGAAATATTGCACGTGGGAGTTTCTGTTGAATGCAAATTCAGAGGCAATTTCAAAGCAGAATGAGCCGTTCTTCCACCAGGCAGCAATGTTGCGGATATTCCGGACGACACAATTGCCAACGCTATATCATGTTTTGATCGAATTGATGCCAGTATCAATTTTATCACAAACGTTTTACCAGTACCTCCTGGCGCATCCAAAAAGAAAATTTCTCCAACGTTGTTATCGACACAATGCATTATCGTATCATAAATGTCTTTTAATTCCGATGTTAACTTGGAAATGTTATTTTGTAGATACGACAATAGATCACTCGTACTGTAACTTTGTTCACGATCCAATTCTACACATGTCGAAACAGCAGCGATACGGTTAGGTGAAGGCATTCCCAAATCCTGAAGAGGTTTGTTTGCCATACGTACGCACAAATCTTCTATAATAACTAAAGTGTAGTTATAAATTTCTGATGTAAAATCAAAAGTCATATCTGACGTCTCTAATTGTTTTCGATGGAGTATATCTTCGAACAATTTTGACTTATATTTTTCCCATAGCTCTGTAGGAGCTGATGGAGAGCAAGTTGTTAAAATGATGCCAAACAATGCACGAATTTGACTTGGAGTTGACGTTTCACACGCGTCATTGATGCAATTATCCCAGTGTTGGTCATTCTCCACTAAATTCAGAGCTTGGCATGCACTACGGTAAGTGTCATGTATAGTACGGTTTACAGTTCTCAAATACTCAAAGGAGGTCGGACCGGGTACATTCACCAAAAGCAGGCGTAGAAAGAAGCATTCATGTTGATTGGGTTGAACAGTGTAGAGTCTTCCTATCGAGGTATCTTTGAAGATGGTAGGTTGGCCGTCGACTGACTTACCCTGTTTTCGACGTTCAAATACTTTATTTTTTGTGTTCCACGTGTAATACGAAGGCACTTCAGTATACAGCAGTTTTTTTGCTAAAGAATCATTTTTGCAAAGCGAAAAGAAAGCGGTTAACTTTGTATTCGGTGTATTCAGGGCTCTTTGTTGCACGTTGGTTTCCGAGAAATAAACACGTTGACCATTCTGTAAATGTACCGCAAAGTGAACAACAGCTGGACTACGTTTATGTATCGGAAATGAAAGAATTCGCCAAACAGCTTCATTACTGCTTATGTATCTTCCAGCCTGATATTGCACGATTTCGTCGATAACTTTGATTTTGGATTGCAAGCCAAAAACTGCCATGTCATTGCCTTTGTTGACGTATTTACATATGTATTTGATTGCCTTTACGGAGTTACAGTATTCAACGTTTATGTGTGCATTAAATGTTTTTGATAATAAGGGGGAATATGGAACAACCCACTGGTTATCTACTTCGATGGTGGTACCGTTACGCTTCTTTATTTTTGCTGTTTTACCGCCATCTTCAGTAGATCTTCTTCTATATTGTGGATAACCATCATTGCCAGTAATTGTGTTGGATACTAAAAGTCGAGGATATTGCTTTGTGCACCTTCCTTTGGCCATGCATGGTGAATTTTCGTTCAGTGCACCGCAAGTTCCATGTATCATATTTTTTACAATAATATCATGTAACCCCTTATCGACATTTTCATCAGGTATTTCAGCGGAAATCACATCATCAATTTCGTTCGAAGTAATTTTGTAATTTTTTTATGTAGCCAGACTAGTATATGTGCGTGTGGCAAACCTTGTTTTTGCCATTCCACTGAGCACATCCAGCATCGCACTGACCCAAACACTTCAAGGTTTACTATGTAGTTTATCAGTGATTTCAACTTTTGCCGGAAGACACGGGCCGTAATGTCATGTCTATGAACCGCCGATTGTCCTTGAAGTAAAAGCTGTTCCATCTCGTCCCAAGATTGATTACGTGTAAATGTAATAAATAAATCTGGACGACCATAGAGACGAACATACGCAATAGCATCTTGAGCATATTCATGCATATGACGGGGACTACCAGCATATGACGAAGGTAAAATTGTTAATCTTCCCACGTTTGTGGTATTACCGTCATTTACAACTGCATCTCGCAAATGAATGTATTGTTCAGAGTGGAGCTTGGTCTGATTCAGGCGGATATATAGCAAACGTTCTGATTCAATTTTAGCATATATATCAACGACGTATTGGTGAAACAATTCACGGCATTTTAAAATATAATTTTCTTCATCCTGCCGAATCATTAGTCTATAGGAATAATAATGCACTGCACTGCATTTCTTATTCATTTCTTTGTTAGTGGCTGGATTCATCAATTTAATATTAAAGTGATAGCCGTCGGCTCCATCCCAAAAAATGATAGGATATTGTAGGGCATCGTAGCATCGATGAGTTTCAGCAATTCTTAACAACTGAGCGTTTCGCTTATGAAGAATAATATCTCGAGGTAAAAACTGATCACCGACCATAACGATTGCCACTTTGTCGATAGTTGGAGCATTGTATCTACGCACATGTTGGCCAGGAGGCGTTTTGTCAGCGGAAATAACAATTTTATGCGTATCAGTGGGAATCAAATCGATGGCTGTTTTGAACAGACGCACTAAATTATTATTTTCGTGGAAAAGATGTTGCAATTGGGAAACGATTGTCCTTTCAACTTCGCAACGAAATTTTGCAACGTCCATTCAATTCAGAATTTCTATCACTGATGAAGTACAATTGTAAAAATTTATGATTCTCGCCTGAAAATGGTAGAAGGGACCCTGCTCTATGATAAATTTGCCCTTTTACTTTGAAAGTAGACATAAATTGATCTGGATTTTCGATTTGGGCTCCAAACGACGTCATTTTGAAACATGAGTTATATTTTCTGATTTTTGACAAAAAACGCTTAGATTCTGACGTAGTTCCAGTAAGGAAAGTCTTCAATGGCTCTGGTGGTGCAGCCATTAGACGAAGTTTAACTTTTCCTGAGGCACAACACATTCTCATTGTTTCACCATTGAATTTCAAGGCCTTGAAATAGGGACAAATTTTAGACATAGTCCCGATTTGAAAACATCTACTCAAGGTATAATCATCGACTGGGCTGTACCTGAATGCCAGGCGATAACTTTCAGGTTGCTCTGATTCCTCGGCATGCTTTCTTTTCTTACTTTCTCTTTACACAATCAACCATAAAGAATAATCCATGGACAGGCAGTCAAGTCGTCAATAAGTATAAGTCGTCATTTACCAAACAATAGAAAAAATAATAAAGACAAATAATTCAGAGGCAATAACCCAACAAAAGGGCTCATCAGGAGAATACACTGGCCTATATGGGGTTTCGCCACTTTAAATTCTCTACCCCACCAAGTGTTGTGGCTACCACAGAATATCCATGGCATCCCCGTGTCAGGTATCACCCCCAAAATACATGCCTATGAAAGAAAAAAAAAACAGCAAATGTAAAACAACCAACACCAAAACAAGCTTATCCTGTTAATATATCCCTCTTTTTTGCAACAATAAGTAAACTAAATATAATAAATTTTACCAAATCACAAATATTAACACATTGCAAAAAACCTGAATGAACTAAACAATTATAGAATTCATCTTTATCATGTGGCTAATTTTTAAAAAAAATCCGCTCAATTAGAAACACAATTCAAAATAAATGGCGCTGCAACAACAATTCTCGAACCTCCGAAATTAGTTGAAAATTTCCTTAAGTATTTTTAGATAATTCTTTTGATATTTATTTAAAAGTTCGTTATAATGAAAACTAAATTTTTTAAATTGCCAAGTTAATTTATTTGCAGAAAAACCTCTTGATATCAATTTTTGGCTTAAGATTTTACATCTATTTTTAAAATCAATATAATTGCTACAAATCCTTGCAAAACGAAGTAACTGTGAGAAAAACGCTGAATATGTGATATTCGAGTGTATATTACTTTCAGGGAATGGGAAACTAATCACTTCAAAATCAAAATCAACCGTTTTATTATACATTTTAAAACTTAATTTATTATTATCACAAATATTAATATTTAAATCTAAGAAATGATCTTCATGACCAGCGCCATGATTAGGTTCAAGAATAAGCTCTGATGGATATATATTTTTAGAAATATCAATGAAATCCTTACAATTTAAGACCAAAATATCATCTAAATATCTTTTATTATTTGACAAAACATGTTTTAAATTAATTGGATTATTCTTATCCATCATATATTTATATTCTAGTTGACTTAAAAACAAGTCAGCTATAAATGGGCTGGCATTCCCCCCCCCCCATGGGAATTCCCACAATTTGCTTGTACAAATCACCATCAAATCTTATATAAGAATTGTATAAAACAAATTATAATAACTCAAAAATCATATCCAAGCTGTAACATCTCAAGTTAACTGTAGTCTTAAAGCAATTTGTCCATATAACTTTTTTATTATAAGTGTCTATTTTTAAGAGCCTTTTACTAGATAAGAGGAAAGATTTCTTGATGACAGTTTTTAAATTATCAAACACTATATTAAGTGATAAATTAGCATACATTGTCGCAAAATCGACACACTCAATTCTTTTAGCTGAAACCATTGTTAAAAACAAGAAAAAATTCTTTTAGCTGAAATTGTAAATAAACTTAAAACCTATTGTTCTGGTATTTAAAAATTATTAACACTCCAATATGGATTAAAATTCGAGAATTTTTTAATAACAGAACAATAGGTTTTAAGTTTATTTACAATTTCCTTTAAAATTAAAGAGAGGTCAGTAGCAGCAATGCGGGTTGGACATTTAGCTGCTCCAGCAATAAACCGTGGTTTAGGGGGATTCTTATGAAATTTTACAGTCCAATATAGGAAAGGGAACTTTTTATCGTTGTCATTTATTTAATATTAAAATTTTTAAAAAGTATTTCTTCAGTCTTTTCAATTAAATTCTCATCCTCTATATTTACCTTTTCGTAAACATTAGTTGTCCATAACTCCCTTTTTAAGATATCACAATACAGCTTCTGACAAATTATAGCAAAATTATTATTAGCTTTATCCACTGGCACAATTACAAATTCATTCTTTAGATTAGCAATTGCTTGTTTAATCTTCGCATTATAAAATAATGATTTAGTGTTACTATTTTTTAAGTTAGAATATATTTTATTTCTTATTCTACTAATAATTAAATTCTTCCAACTTTGAAAACTCTCTTTATTTTTATTCTCTTTCTTACACCATTTATCAATAAATAAATCAAAATCATTTTCCAAGCCATCAAGAACACTCGATGGTTTCAGATGATGAGAAAGACGGAAATTAGCCCCTTTATTCATTATAAGTTGAAGATCATCTTGCTTTATTATTGACAAGTCCCCTGTTATAACATGTTTGTAAGTAGGATTTACAAATGGGCCAAGTTGCTTACAATTACAAACCAGTTTCCAATTCATATCACTATCTAATCTTTTTAGTATTAAATTATCCCACCTGTGAATACAGATAGATTTATATATGTGTTTCAAACTACGTAAAAATTGGGAATATACAACATTCTTGGCTTTCCCATTGTCTGTGCATATACAAAGCCGTATGTACTAATAATGACGTCACATACAAACGCTCTTTTTACAAACAAACAAACATGCATACACACAACTCGTATTTATATCGATAGATAGATATATAGATACAATACAAATTAACTGCGTAAAATTTGCGAATATACAACATTCTTCGCTGTCCAATTGTCGCAGCATATAAATAGATTGTCAGATTTACCGACCCTCGAACATGCAACGTACAATTGTCCATGGGAAAAACTATCAGTATTAAGATCTAAACCACATTTTTCTAATGATTGACCTTGAGCTTTGTTAATGGTGATTGTAAATGCTAATCGAATTGGGAATTGCAATCTTTTAAATTGAAAAGGCAGATCCGTTGGAATCATGGGAATGCGAGGAATAAGAACAGCCTCACCCTCAAAAGGCCCTGTCAAGATTGTGGGCTCTATTAGGTTTTCCATTGTTTTTTTTACGGCAAGTCGCGTGCCATTGCAAAGCTTTGGTGGGTTGATATTTCTTAAAAGTATTATTGGTACGCCTATTTTTAGTTGTAGCACGTGTGGTGGAAACCCTGAAACATCCATGGAATTTAAAAATTCAGATGGATAATTAACCGCTTTATTTGGTTCCAAAACTGTGTCGACTGACTTGTAAAGGACTGCCTGGTCTCGAATCTATTAATGTGCTGCCAAAGGGTTTCGACTTCCCTCGCAAATCTTTCAAGCATTGATCCAGAGCCTCGAGCGATTTTTGTGTGCCATTGTGCACTCATTCCAAATAATAATTTTGTATTGCTGCAATACTTTACCCATCCCAGATGATTTGGAAATATTGCACGTGGGAGTTTCTGTAGAATGCAAATTCAGAGGCAATTTCAAAGCGGAATGAGCAGTTCTTCCACCAGGCAGCAATGTTGCGGCTATTCTGGACGACGCAATTGCCAACGCTATATCATTTTTTGATCGAATTGATGCCAGAATCAGTTTTATCACAAACGTTTAACCAGTACCTCCTGGCGCATCGAAAAAGAAAATTTCTCCAATAAATTCAGAGCTTGGCCTGCACTACGGTAAGTGTCATGTATAGTACCGTTTACGGTTCTCAAATACTCAAAGGATGTCGGACCGGGTACATTCACCAAAAGCAGGCGTAGAAAGAAGCATTCATGTTGATTGGGGTGAACGGTGTAGAGTCTTCCTATCGTGGTATCTTTGAAGATGGTAGGTTGGCCGTCGACTGACTTACCCTGTTTTTGACGTTCAAATGCTTTATTTTTAGTATTCCACGTGTAATACGAAGGCACTTCAGTATACAGCAATTTTTTTGCAAAAAAAGAATCATTTTTGCAAAGCGAAAAGAAACCGGTTAACTTTGTATCCGGTGGATTCAGGGCTCTTTGTTGCACGTTGGTTTCCGAGAAATAAAAACGTTGACCATTCTGTAAATGTACCGCTAAGTGAACAACAGCTGGACTATGTTCATGTATCGGAAATGAAAGACCTGTTTCCTTGTTGTTCTTTTGATTCCTCGGCACGCTTTCTTTTCTGACTTTCTCTATCAGTAGCAAGTTTTTTGGCATAGACTCTTTGAGCATCTTCCTCGGCTTTTGCCATTGTAAATTCATCAGTCATTTTAAAGTTAAACATTAATAGATTTCTACGTGAACGCATGTCTTAAATACCTTTAATGACGTCACCGTCATAACAAAAATGACGACAACTAACTTCATGACGTCAGTCAACACACAAACATGACTTCACCTGACAGACACATCCACAGACAACTTATTTTTATATATATAGATGTATATTCACAGGTGGGACACAGGAGAACAACGACAATGGTGCGTAACTAATATGGCACGTAACGACTAACGCGCGGGGGGGGGGGGGGGGTGAAGCGCCACACCAACAGCTAGTATAACAAAATAAGTTGCATGTATGTCCGTTACACTATCTATATATATCAAAATATGTTGTATGTTTTTGTTTGAGGGTTTGCATATGGCGTGTGAAAATAAAGAAAAAGAAAACTAAAAAAGAAAAAAAGGTAAAAAACTAAAAAAACTAAAAAGAAAATAAAACTATAAAAAGAAAAAACTAAAAAATAAAAAAAAATGAAAAACGAAAACACCTAATAAAAGAAAAATCAAAAAAGGTAAAAAACCAAAAAGAAAAAATCTAAGAAACTAAAAAAGCTAAGAAACTAAGAAAAAAGGAAAAATTAATAAAGAAAAAAATTAAAAAAGAAGAGAAAACATATAAAAATAAAAAAAAAACTAAAAAACTAAAAGAAAAGAAAAAAACTAAAAAGAAAAAAAATTAAATAAAGAAAAAACCTAAAAAGAAAAAAACTCAAGAAAAAAAAACAAAAAAACTAAAAAATCTAAAAATCTAAAAAAAAGAAAACTAAAAAAAAAGAAAAACTAAAACAGAAAAAATTAAAAAAAGAAGACAAAAAAGAAAAACTAAAAAAAAAAGAATAAAAAAGGTAAAAAATTAAAAAAAACTAAAAAGAAAAAAAACTGAAAAACTAAAAAAGGAAAAATTATAAAGAAGAAAAAGACTAAAAGAGAAAAAATAAGTTGTATGTATGTCTGTTTCACTATTTATATGTATCAAAATAAGATGTATGTATTTTTGTTTGAGGGTTTAAATATGACGTGTGGAAAATAAAGATGAAAAAGAAAACTGAAAAAAGAAAAAAGGAAAAGAAACTAAAAAATTAAAAAAAATTTAATAAGAAATAACTAAAAAAAACCCTAAAAAGAAAAAAAAGCTAAAAAAAACTATTAAAAAAAATAAATAAAGGTAAAAACTAAGAAAAAACAAAAATACAAAAAAATAAAAACTGAAAATGCTAAAAAAGAAGACAAAAAAAGAAAAAATAACTAAAAAAGAAAAAAAAGAAAAAACCAAAAAAGAAAAAAACAAAAAAAGAAAACTAAAAAATAAGAAATTAAAAAAGAAAAAAAAGGAACACTAAAAACTAAAAAATAAAAAAAAACAATAAAGGAGAAAAAAAATAAAGAAGAAAAAGAAAATTAAAAGAGGAAAAAAATTTTAAAAGGTAAAAACTAAAAAAACTAAAAAGAAAAAAGGATAAAACTAAAAAAACTTAAAAAAACTAAAAAAAGAAAAAAAAAACTGAAAAAGAATACAAATTTTAAGAAGAAAAAACAAACAAAAAACAAAAAAAATAACAGAAAAACTGCAAAAACATCAAAAATTTAAAAAAAGAAAAACAAAAAATAAAAAATTGCAAACAACTAAAAAAAGAAAAACCACTAAAGGAGAAAAAGCAAAAAATAAAGAAGAAAAAGAAATCTAAAAAAGAGGAAAAAAAACTTTAAAAGGTAAAAACTAAAAAACTAAAAAAAACTAAAAAAAGAAAAAAAACTAAAAAAGAATAGAAATTAAAAAAAGAAGAAACAAAAAAATAAAAAATAAAACAAAAATAACAGAAAAACTGAAAAAAACATTAAAAATCTAAAAAAAGAAAAAGAAAAACTAAAAAAACCAAAAAAAACTAAGACTACAGTATGAAAAAACTAAAAAAAAAGAAAAAAGAAAAAAACTAAAAAGAAAGACTAAAAAAGAAAGAAACTATGAAACTAAAAAAAATTATAAAAAAAGAATTAAAAAATAAAAAAGAACTACAAAAAATAAAGAAAAACTAAAAAAGAAACAAAAAAAAATTAAATTTTTTTTGAATAATAAGTATTCAGAAAAATTGAGGCTCTTTCAATTTTATTAAATTGTTTAAAATGTAAAAAACTGGTAATTGCACAAATATTTCAATATATTTTGACAATTGATTAAAGGGATTCGAAAACTTTAAAACAGATGCCTAAAAGTTTGAGGTTTATAACCAATTGTTGAGCTTTAGCATGCTAGGCACATAAAGAAAATATTCCCAAATGTCAATTAATGTCAAAAGACACAATGTTACCAAAAAGCAAAACCAGGCTTGCGGTTCAAAGAGAAATATTCAGATTAGGAATGTGCAATTTATGTCAACGAAGGGGTGTCGAGGAACCACCAGAGCAACACGAAACCAGACTTGATGCTGAAAGAGAAAGTAAAAAAAGAAGGCGTGTCGAGGAACTACCAGAGCAACGTGAAAACAGGCTTGCAGCTCAAAGAGATAATGCCAAAAGAAAGCGTGCCGAGGAATCACAAGAACAAAGTGGAAACAGGCTTGAGGCTCAAAGAGATAATGCCAAAAGAAAGCGTGCCGATGAATCACAAGAGCAATGTGAAAATTATCGCCTTGCATTCAGGTATAGCCCAGAAGATGATTATACCTTGAGTAGATGTGTTCAAATCGGGACTTTGTGTGAAATTTGTCCCTATTGCAAGGCCTTGAAATTTAATGGTGAAACAATGGGAATGTGTTGCGCCTCAGAAAAAGTTAAACTTCCTCAACTGGCTGCACCACCAGAACTACGTCAGAATCTAAGCGGTTTTTTTCTTAAACATCAGAAAATATAACTCATGTTTTCAAATGACGTCGTTTGGTGCCCAAATCGAAAATCAAGATCAATCTATGCCCACTTTCAAAGTAAAAGGGCAAATTTATCAGAGAGCAGGGTCCTTTCTACCATTCTCAGGTGAGAATCATAAATTTGTACAACTGTACTTCATTAGTGATAGCAATTCTGAATTGAATGCACGTTGCGAAATTTCTCCCAATGTTGAAAGGACTATCATTTCCCAACTGCAAAATCTTTTCCAAGAAAATAATGATTTAGTACATCTGTTCAAAACAGCAATCGCTTTAATGCCTACTGATACGCATAAATTTGTTATTTCCGCTGACAAAACACCTACTGGCGTTTGTCCATGTTTGTGCGTTTGTCTGCATATGACGTCATTATAAGTATGTTTGTAGGTTTGTCCGCATATGACGTCATTATAAGTAAATAAGGGGGCGATTCAAAGAGAAATTTCAGGATAAATCCTACAATGACAGAAGAAACAGCCGAGGAAGCTGCTCAAAGAGTAAATTCAAAGAGAAATTTTAGTATAAATCCTACAATGGCAGGAGAGACAGCCGAGGAAACGGCTCAAAGAGATAATGCCAAAAGGCTTGCGGCTAAAAGAAAAAGTAACAAAAGAAAGCGTGCCGAGAAATCACAAAAACAACTTGAAAGCAGGCTTGCGGCCCAAAGAGAAATTACCAAAAAAATCGTGCTGAGGAATCATAAGAACAACGTGAAAACAGGCATGCGGCTCAAAGAGAAATTACCAAAAGAAAGCATGCCGAGGAATCACAAGAACATTGTGAAAACAAGCTCGCGGCTCAAACAGATAATGCCAAAAGAAAGCGTTCCGAGGAATCACAAGAACAACATAAAAACAGGCTCGCGGCTCAAAGAGATAATGCCAAAAGAAAGCAAAGCGTCCCTAGGAATCACAAGAACAACATGAGAATTATCTACTCGGGCATTGAGGTACAGCCTAGTCGATGATTATAGCTTGAGTAGATGTATTTAAATTGGGACTAAAACAACAATAATAAATAAGCATAACTGTACCACCATCGAAGTAGATAACCAGTTGGTTGTTCAATGTTCACCTTTATTGTCAAAAACATTTAATTCACACATAAACGTTGAATACTGTAACTCTCTAAAGGCTATCTAATACATATGTAAATACGTCAACAAAGGCAGCGACATGGCAGTTTTTGGCTTGCAGTCCGAAATCAGTGATATCGATGAAATCTTACAATATCAGGCTGGAAGATACATAAGCAGTGATGAAGCTGTTTGGTGAATTCTTTCATTTCCTATACATGAACGAAGTCCAGGTGTTGTACACTTAGCGGTACATTTACAGAATAGTCAACGTGTTTATTTTTCGGAATCCAACGTACAACAAAGGGCCCTGAATCCACCGGATACAACGTTAACTGCTTTCTTTTCGTTATGTCAAAATGATTCTTTTGCCAAAAAAAAACGCTGTATGCTGAAGTTCCTTCGTATTACACGTGGAATGCTAAAAATAAATCATTGTATAAATGAAGACCGGGACCCTCAAAGAGAAATTACAGACCGGGACACAAATGACGACTGGGACACCGGGACACAGGGAATATAAATGAGGACCAGGACAAAGGGACAAAACTACAACGGGGACAACGGGGGGCTCAGGGGGGATATATAAATGACGACGGGGACACAGGGAATATTCGATAAGCAATCACCATCAACAAAGCTCAAGGGCAATCATTAGACACATGCGGTATATACATGAATCCGGATTATTTTTCCCACGGACAATTAATTGTTGCATGTTCAAGAGTCGGTAAACCTGACAATCTATATGACGACGGGGACAAAGAGGAATATTCGATTAGCAATCACCATCAATAAAGCTCAAGGGCAATCATTAGAAAAATGCGGTATAGATCTGAATCCGGATTGTTTTTCCCATGGACAATTATGCGTTGCAAGTTCAAGAGCCGGTAAACCTGAAAATCCATTTTTATGCACAATCAATTGGACACCGAAGAATGTTGTATAATTGCAAGATTTACGTAGTTAAAAACATATACATATATATATATATATATATATATATATATATATATATATATATATATATATATATATATATATATATATATATAATATAAATATATATATATATATATGTATATATATATATATATATATATATATATATATATATATATATATATATATATATATATATATATATATATATATATATATATATATATATATATATCATGAAAAGAGAAATCACCAATGCAACAGCATAGCCATACACAATCAACCATAAAGAATAATCCATGGACAGGCAGTCATGTCGTCAATAAGTATAAGTCGTCATTTACCAAACAATAGAAAAAATAATATAGACAAATAATTCAGAGGCAACACCCAACATAAGGGCTCATCAGGAGAATACAGTGGCCTATATAGGGTTTCGCCGCTTTAAATTCTCTACCCAGCACAGTGTTGTGGCTACCACAGAATATCCATGGCATCCCCGTGTCAGGTATCACCCCCAAAATACATGCCTATGAAAGAAAAAAAAAACAGCAAATGTAAAACAACCAAGTAAAACCAAAACAAGCTTATCCTGTTAATATATCCCTCTTTTAAGCAACAATAGGTAAACTAAATATTATAAATTTTATCAAATCACAAATATTAACACATGGCAAAAAACCTGAATAAACTAAACAATTATAGAATTCATCTTTACCATGTGGCTAATTTTTAAGAAAATCCGCTCAATTAGAAACACAATTCAAAATAAATGGCGCTGCGACAACATTTCTCGAACCTCCGAAATTAGTTGAAAATTTCATTAAGTATTTCTAGATAATTCTTTTGATATTTATTCAAAACTTCGTTATAATGAAAACTAGATTTTTTAAATTGCCAAGTTAATTTATTTGCAGAAATACCTCTTGATATCAATTTTTGGCTTAAGATTTTACATCTATTTTTAAAATCAATATAATTACTACAAATCCTTGCATAACGAAGTAACTGTGAGAAAAACGCTGAATATGTGATATTTGAGTTTATATTACTTTCAGGGAATGGGAAACTAATCACTTCAAAATCAAAATCATCCGTTATATTATACATTTTAAAACTTAATTTATTATTATCACAAATATTATTATATAAATCTAAGAGCCATAACTAGCCATAATAGCCATATTCTTGAGCCATAACTAGGCTCAAGAATAAGCTCTGATGGATATACATTTTTAGAAATATCAATGAAATCCTTACATTTTAAGACCAAAATATCATCTAAATATCTTTTATTATTTGACAAAGCATGTTTTAAATTAATTGGATTATTCTTAGCCATCATATATTTATATTCTAGTTGACTTAAAAACAAGTCAGCTATAAATGGGCTGGCATTCCCCCCCCCCCATGGGAATCCCCACAATTTGCTTGTACAAATCACCCCCAAGTCTTATATAAGTATTGTATAAAACAAATTCTAATAACTCAAAAATCATATCCAAGCTGTAACATCTCAAGTTAACAGTAGTATTAAAGCAATTGTCCATATAGCTTTTTTATTATAAATGTCTATTTTTAAGAATCTTTAACTAGATAAGAGGAAAGATTTCTTGATATCAGTTTTTAAATTATCAAACACTACATTAAGTGATAAATTAGTATACATTGTCGCAAAATCGAAAGACTCAATTCTTTTAGCTGAAACCATTGTTAAAGAATCTATCACCTGCAGTGAATGATTAACACTCCAATATGGATTAAAATTCGAAAATTTTTTAATACCAGAACAACAGGTTTTAAGTTTATTTACAATTTCCTTTAAAATTAAAGAGAGGTCAGTAGCAGCAATGCGGGTTGGACATTTAGCTGCTCCAGCAATAAACCGTGGTTTAGGGGGATTCTTATGAAATTTTACAGTCCAATATAGGAAAGGAAACTTTTTATCATTGTCATTTATTTTAATATTAAAATTTTTAAAAATTATTTCTTCAGTCTTTTCAATTAAATTCTCATCCTCTATATTTACCTTTTCGTAAACATTAGTTGTGCATAACTCCCTTTTTCGATATCACAATACAGCTTCTGACAAATTATGGCAAAATTATTATTAGCTTTATCCACTGGCACAATTACAAATTCATTCCTTAGATTAGCAATTGGTTGTTTAATCTTCGCATTATAAAATAATGATGTAGTGTTACTATTTTTTAAGTTAGAATATATTTTATTTCTTATTCTACTAATAATTAAATTCTTCCAACTTTGAAAACTCTCTTTATTTTTATTCTCTTTCTTACACCACTTATCAATAAATAAATCAAAATCATTTTCCAAGCCATCAAGAACACTCGATGGTTTCAGATGATGAGAAAGACGGAAATTAGCCCCTTTATTCATTATAATTTGAAGATCATCTTGCTTTATTATTGACAAGTCTCCTGTTATAACATGTTTGTAAGTAGGATTTACAAATGGGCCAAGTTGCTTACAATTACAAACCGGTTTCCAATTTATATCACTATCTAGTCTTTTTAGTATTAAATTATAATTAAAAATAATTTGCCCAATAGTTTTTGAAAATTTATAAGTTAAAACTGGACTATCATTATAATTCAAATTACTAGGAAGGGCCTGTTTTACATGCCGCTGATTTATAATTTCTGGTAAATTAATATCTTCAATCTGCTTACAAGTAAAATTAATAGGTAAATATAATCTGTTATCCTTATTCCTAATCTTATCGAACTTTTTCTTTTTTGATATAAATTTCGTTTTAGTTAGAATGCATATTGTATCACATATTACTTTAAAATTATAATCAAGAGCTGTATTATTCTTAACAATCCAGAAAAGTTTGATTAAATTCCTCTTGGATAAATTATTTAGACATTTTATTACAGAAATCATACCCCTAGATTCAAGTAGCTGGCATAGATCTATAGAAAGCATATGTACATCTAATTCATTTTTTCTATTATTTTTCCTATGTCCTCTCGATCGGTTTTTACGTTTAGTAGGACAAGTAAAAGAAGGATGGTCCATAAAACCATCAATACATTTAAGAACCACATGAGACATGTCACCATATTTTGCTACACGATCATTTAGCCCAAAAGGATAAGCTGTACCAAGAGTATGGATCCAGAAATCCTCCTGTTTACGTAGTCTATTATTCTTCTCTTCTTTATTTAAATTTTCTAATTCTAAATTTTCTAAAATTGTGACAGTTATATCTGATAGGGAAAATTTACCATTATTACAATGTTGAACTAGATAGTTATTAGTTTTTTCATTATTAACTGTTGTCTTATGTCCAGAAAATCTTTTATATATATTATTAGTTGTTTCCCCCACATATTGTAGGCAGCATTTATTACATACTAATAGGTAAATTACATTGGTTGTTCTACAATTAACAATACCACGTAACTTGCATGCAAAATTTTTATTATACAATGTACTCTTAACAGAAGTCCGTGGGACAAAATGATCTTGGCAAAGAAAACAACGACTTTTACACTTACTAACTTTCAAAAAATCGTTCCGAGTTCCGAGGCTAATATTTGCGTTTTGTTGCATAAAAAGCTATTGAAAATAAATCCAAAACAAACCAACATCCAAATCAAAATCCAACAATCAGAGTCCAAAAAACATGCCAAGGTCAATAGGTCAATAGGTCAATAAATATATAAACAAAAACATGAAAGAACATGAAATTTGCATAAGTGCCATCTCACCAATAATTAACAATATTAGTTACACGCCATTGTAGTTGTGTCCCTGTGTCCCACCTGTGAATATAGATATATATATATATATATATATATATATATATATATATATATATATATATATATATATATATATATATATAGATAGATATGTGTGTGTGTGTTTTTAACTACGTAAAACTTGCGAATATACAACATTCTTCGCTGTCCCATTGTCTGTGCATATAAATAGATTGTCAGGTTTACCGACTCCTGAACATGCAACATATAATTTTGCATGGGAAAACAATCCGTATTCAGATCTATACCTCATGATTCTAATGATTGCCCTTAAACTTTGTTGATGGTGATTGCTAATCAACCATTCCCTGTGTCGCCGTTGTCATTTATATATCCCCCTGTGCCCGTTGTAGTTGTGTCCCTGTATCCCGGTCGTCATTTATATTCCCTGTGTCCCGGTCGTCATTTGTGTCCTGGTGTCCTGGTCAGTAATTTCCCTTTGAGTGTCCCGGTCGTCATTTATATTCCTTGTGTCCCGGTGTCCCAGTCGTAATTTGTGTCCCGGTGTCCCAGGCTGTATATACATTCGTTTTTGAATTGGTCTTTTTTTGGTTTTTAGTTTTTTACTTTTTTTTAAATTCGTTAGTTATACCTCATGATTCTAATGATTGCCCTTGAGCTTTGTTGATGGTGATTGCTAATCGAACATTCCCTGTGTCCCCGTCGTTATTTATATATCCCCCTGTGCCCCCCGGCATCCCCGTTGTAGTTGTGTTCCTGTGTCCCGGTCGTCATTTATATTCCCTGTGTCCCGGTCCTCATTTGTGTCCCGGTGTCCCGGTCTGTATAAACATTCGTTTTTGAATTGGTATATGATGAAATAAATTTTTGTGTTTTTCCCCTTTTTTTCTTTTCAGTTTTTTTTTGGTTTTTACTTTTTTTTTAGTTTTTTTAGTTTTTTTTCTTTTTTCTTTCGTCATTTATACTCCCTGTAAACTACAAAAAAAACTAAAAAGAAAAAAAACTAAAAAAGCTAAAAAACTAAAAAAAAACTAAAAAAAGGTAAAAATCTAATAACTAAAAAAAAACTGAAAAAAATAAAAAAAGGCAAAAACTACAAAAAAAATAAAAACTAATAAAAAAACTAAAAAAGCTAAAAAACTAAAAAAACTAAAAAAAACTAAAAAAAGGTAAAAAACTAAAAAAAACTAAAAACTAAAAAAGAAAAAAACTAAAAAAAGGAAAAAACTGAAAAATAAAAGAGAAAAAGAAAACTAAAAAAATATGAATAAATATATATAAAAATAAGTTGTTTGTGGGTTATGTCTGTCTGTCTGTCTGTCGAGTGACGTCGTGTTTGTCCGCATATGACGTCTGAATTATTTCACACTAATACAAAAGAAGAAAAAAAAACTAAAAAAGGTAAAAACTACAAAAAAACTAAAAAGAAAAAAAACTAAAAAAGCTAAAAAACTAAAAAAAACTAAAAAAAGGTAAAAAACTAAAAACTAAAAAAAACTGAAAAAACTAAAAAAAGGCAAAAACTAAAAAAACTAAAAACTAATAAAAAAACTAAAAATGCTAAAAAACTAAAAAAACTAAAAAAACTAAAAAAAGGTAAAAAACAAAAAAAAACTAAAAACTAAAAAAGAAAAAACTAAAAAAAAGGAAAAAACTGAAAAATAAGAGAAAAAGAAAACTAAAAAAATATTAATAAATATAAAAAATATAAATATAAATATAATATAAATTAGCAATCAA